>NW_015505370.1:2327473-2335568 GCF_001515645.1 Sinocyclocheilus grahami
AAAAATGTTTTGAAATTGCCACAGAGGCAAAATGTTTACACATTTAGGTGGAATCAATCTACTTATTGTTTTCTTTTTTTATCAATATTTTGTTTTATGTGTATGTCCTATTTGCTGTGGATTTATTTACTTAATTATTTGTCTGTCTGTTTGTTTGTTATTTTTTAAAATTTGCATTACCATTCAAAAGTTTGGGATCAGTTTTTTTTTTTTTTGGAATGCTTTTATTCTACAAGTACAAATTAAATAGATTATAAAATGTCTTTACGGTCACTTTTTTAAAGTTACCAAAATTTGGTATTTCAAATAAATTCTGTTTTTCATATTAATAAAAGAATCCTGAAAAAATTGTCACAGTTCCCACAAAAATTAAGCCGTACAACGGTTGTCTTTAGATCCTTTAACTCCAGTGCTACATAAATACTTTGTTTGGAAACAATTGCAGGTCAACATGTGTTTCAATGAAAGGCATAGTTTCGTGTCGAGTTTGAGTATGTCTGCGAGTCTTTATATTCTTCTACTGTATATGTGGAACAAAGCTGCAGTCTTAAGGTCGGGGATCCACTCTTGCGGTCACGTTCAGGTCTGGTCTTTCTGCATTAATCACCCCTCATCTTCGTAGTGCCTGACCTGGGTCTCCAGCAGCGTTCCCATGGTTGCACACCCCCATGACCTTCTCCTTGACCCACTGGCCCTTTGGTAAATGCTGGGCTTCTCTTCACCTGCAAATAAATACAGGAAGGTGCACTTTTCCATCCGCCTACAGCCCGAGAGACCAAACCCCATGGTTTTTTGTCTTGGAAACACTTCTGTGTTTCTCACAGCAACATAATCCTGCCTATAATCGTTTTCAGACACTGTTTGGGTACTAGAAAGGTATAGCAACTTTTTTGTTAAATATTTTGCAGTTAATTTATGTAATCGATTTATTTTAAATTCCTTTTCCATTTAATATTCTAATGGTTCATCTGCTTGCTTGTGTTGATAGAAAAATCCAGGCTAAATCCAGAGTTTAAAGGAAAAACTAAGAGCTCTCGCTGGGAGAAGTGACGGAATGGCCGTCTTTCTTGTTTTTCCCACCTCTCCGATCATTAGCATGTTGGTTTAATGCTCCTTACAAAAAGCAAAGCAGTCTCTCGGGAGCGTTCACACGCATACAAACCCACCTACTTCAAAAGAAAACGCAGCAGGCTCTCTTTTGTTTAGGTTAGCCGAATAACAGAAGTCAAGCATTTCACATGTGTTTTGAGTTGCAGTCATGAATATTCAGTGTTCTCTCCTTCATAGTAAAGCAGAGAGAGACAGGGGTGGAAAGCGTGAGAGGGAACCACACACTTTTTATTCTAATGCATCGTTTTGGTCTTTTGGGGTAGCTGCCATGTTTGAAGTTTCAAGAAAGCAGTTGGCTTTCATTCAGCGTTAGCAGTAAAGAAAATGTAAGTGCCTAAAGAGGGAAAAGCAAAATCTACTTTCGCATTAAATCTGTGAATTTTGTTCCTGCTGATGAGGACACAGCTTTCATACACAAATTTTGGCACATAGTCTGAATGTATTTATTTTTATTTCCTTTCTTTCCTGGTCCACTTTATTTTCATTTGAATTATTTCCTTATAACATGTACCAAAATTACATTTCTGATTTGACTAAATTTGGACCATTTTAATCACGTATACCGATCTGCTGGTCGGGTAGGGAATAATTGTATGTTTTCTGCAGAGTTGCTGTCTTCATTAGTATACTTTGATTATGTGTTTTCCGTAACTACAGAGAACACCTATAAGCTCACAGTTTAACTCAATCAAGTTTTGTGGCCTCTGTTGATTGAGTGATGTTAGCAAGCAGTTTGGTGCCCCTTGGAAAAAGTAATTCTTGTGAGTTGTCTTCACATTATTTTTCTTTGAAGCAATAGTCCACAAATTGAATTTCTTGCGTTTGTGAAACGCAAAAGAAGATTGACACTGTTTTCCATGTTTTTTCCCCCATGCAGTTACAATTAAAAGCATGCAAAAGCACCATCCAAAGTGATCTTTATGATCAATGCACTATATTACATGTTTTATGTGGTCATCCAGTAGTAGTTTAACTTGTTTTTTAATGAAAATGCGTGAATGATTCATTCATTAATTGGACTGATTTGGTTCAGTATCACAGTTGACCGGAAAGTGATTGTTTATAGTTAAAAAGGTGTTTGTTTGTTTTTTAAATACACAAACACACACATCTATTGTTTTATTTCAGGTTCAATTAATTACTGTCGTGTATACTTTGTGTGGTTTTTGAAGGGTCAACAGGGTCCCGTATACTTTCATTATATGAACTCAAAGTGTTATGTTCATCTTTGCGTTCATCCGAAGAAAGAAAGTTATATACATTTCATGAGAGTAAATATATATTATAAGAATTTTTAGACTTATGTGGCTTTTAGAGTGCTTTTGCATCCTTTTTGAAGCTTGAAGGCTCCAGTTTCATTGTAATTTCATAGAAAAGTGCGACCAGCACAGTTAAAAAAATTTCTCCAGATTTGGAATACAGATTTGGAATAACATAAATGTCTGTAAATAATTTTTGGGTGAATTATCCCTTTAAATACAGTTCTGTGGTTCACCAGAGACATAGTGTGTGTATTTGTGTACGTCTGGTGGGTCACGTGGAGGCCCATGGCAGCGTGTCTGGCTGTGTCCCTGATTCAGTGCTGCAATGGGGGACAGATGGGGCCGCTGAGAGCCGCCTGCAGCAGCGGAGCAGCATAGACAGGGGAGCACCCCATTCACACCTCACCACGACACTCAGATTAGCATGGGGAACCAGGCCACACTCCACTGTCTGCCTCTCTGTCAACCATTCTCCATGACTTCTGGTGTTTATGGAGAGCTGGAAAGCTCTCATACAACCAACTTTTTCATAAAGTAGAATTTCTTTATTATTCAGTGTAAAAGGCATCCATTTAAATTTGTTAAAACGTAATTCCTACATACGTAGGCATGCAAGTATAGGATAGCAAAATTCTGTATCCTTGTGTAGTTACAAATACCTTCCTTAACAGCTTCTGTACCCTGTTTATCTCTACAGGGCACAGTACAAAGAACAACAAGCTTTTTTTTTTTTTTTTTGCTGAACCGTAGTTATTTCTTAAACATAGGCAACATGAAAATATGAATACTAATTACAAAATTAGGAAAGACAATGTAATTTGTTGGATGCTCAGTTGAGAGAGCATTAAGCCTGAGGAAATTCCTTCTCGAGAGCTTGCCGTAGCGCACTCTACATAACTCTTTGAATATTTGCATACGCTGAGTTAATGAACAAAGTTTTCCTCCTCTGTGAAGTCGCATCACTTTCAGCCCTGCTGCACACTTGTAAATTAGCCACAGAGAGTGCAGGCTTCACCTGTTGAGAGTCCGTCTGGTGTGTGAAATGAGCTCTCTATTGGGACTGGGTGTTGCCTCGTACCACTGATCCGAAAACAGGTTTTGCAGTTTCTCTTGTAGCCACTGAACTCTAGAATAAGTTAACGGTTTGGCTTGGGATCAGTACCGTATTGTCGCCTTTTCTACCTGGTGGCCATCTCAGAGTCAGGGATGGACCATCATTGACACAGACGCAGAGTCTTGCTTCGCCTTCTGTAGAGGTTCATTCTAAAGCACATGGTGGTGTCTAGGACTTCTAGCACATATGGAGTGCACGAGGAGTCCTGTCTGTCATTACGCCTGCTGAGTTGTTCAGTGCAAATTTGTACGTGAAAGGGTTAAGCAGGTCTGCCTGTCTGTGATCTGTTGTAGATGTTGATCCTGGAACAACCCAGCTTAGACTAGTTAAAAAGCCTAGCAGGGACGCCTGCAAACCATCATCCAAAGCACAACATATGTTGATGCCCAGCAGGGACTCAATCAGGTTTTAGAGTTAAGGTTTGAGTTATGCGTAAGATCGGGGTTAGGAGCATTGACAACGTCTTATCAACCTATAATTGTCCTCTGAATTTATGGGTAGTTAATGGTTAGGGTTGAGGTTTTGTCTGTTTGTTTGATTGTCTGTCTGTCTACAGGAATATTGTTCCAGGGCAAACCAAATTTCTAAACTGGAATTTGTCCTGCATTACCTGGCAAAGTCCTACTTGGCAAAAGCACAACAACCCTGCTGTAGAAGCTCATGGGTAATGATCACAGAGAAACATGCTCAGTGTGTCTTTTCATATGTGAGATCCCTCCAAAAACCTGTCTACCTTTTTTTGTTGCCACTTTGTCTTCTTTTTAGCCCTTGTTCTTCATCCTGAATGCAAATAGGGGACAAGAAACTCGTCTGTGTGCAGAGAGTGAAAGTAAAGACGAAGAAGAGAAAGGTTTCAATTTCTGACGGAGTCATGAAAACCCAATTAAGCCTCTCCACAAAGAAACATCAAGTGCTTTCACACGGCGGCCGCATGCCTGTGGGAATTTGAGTAAGTTCAATTACTTTGGGATTAAGTCGGGGTCATGAGGGTCCCTTTGCGGAGCTCTGTTGAGAGAGAGAGTGAGGAAAATTAGTGGATGGAAGAGGAGTCGAGGTCTCATTGGTATTTAGTGCTGCAGGTTTGACAGAGACCCCAAAGCTGCTGTATCTACTGTAACGAACAATGAGGTCAAGCACTGAAGAACGTCTAAACACACAAGACAGTAGCAAATATTATTTGTGATCCTTTGAAACAAGCTTGACAAGACTGTGCTAACCTCATTGGGTTTGCCATGCTGTCTTCCAACCTAGAATTGTTGCTTATAGGCCTGAAAATGTATATTTTACAATAGAGATCTTCTTGTTCATGAAAACATTTTCTCCCCTGCCAGTGTTAAAGCTGTAAGATTCCTATTCTAGATAGCACCCTAACGTCAGTGCGCTCCCTGATAAGGTGCTTTTCTTGCAGAAGCTAGAGTCAGCATTTTGGACCCGTTTCTAAACTTAGGTTAACAAAATGCAAAGTTACACAATAGCATGGATGGAAAGTAGAATACGAGACTGCAGAACTCCTACAGGAATACAGCTATTGTTATTCAAGACACTTACATAACCATCCAAACAATTAGATTTTTTTTCCCTAGCCTGAGGTGTTTAAACATATAATTTAAATGTTTTCAAAAAGCAAAGGCATCAGGGATCCAATGAGGCACGAATTATGGAGGTCGCCGTCCCTCTGTGCTAACCGCAGATACCTTTATCCTTGTCTCTAAAGATTTCATTTTTTTATATACATTATTTTTTGCCTTTCATTTTTTGAGTATCTTAGATCCCGTTTACATCAGGTGAAGAATAGCAGAATTGCTTTAGCAGGACTTCAACAATGCATTCACAGAAAATGTTTATTTTTTTTAATTATAAGCATCAACTGAAAATAGCCTAGACTAAAAAATATTAATTCATCAAAATAAAGGTTAATTAAAATGAGAAATCTGTGCGTGAAACAGACACTGACTGTCAAAATGCACCATTGGAGAAATTCAAATTAAACATCACCGTTCCGTTAATAATTTTGGCCCTCCAAAACTATTTCAACCAAAACCAAAAATTAATTTTCAGATGCCAAAATTTTGGTGCATCACTAATTCTTTGTGTATTAAAGTAGTAGGTGGTAGTTCCTCTGAGCACCACACATTAGCTCACAAATAACAGTTCATTTATCATAATATTGTCTATTTTGTCAGACTCAAAAGATCTAGCAGTTCTCTATTGGCAGAGACCTTTCTCTCCGAAAGAAAAACTAGCAGCTGTTATATCTGATGTCATGTCTTCCTGTTAAAGAGATGACTAGGTGGCCAAAAAGACCCCACACTCGGTCATGTATTTGAACTCATCAGGGTGCAAATGATGTGCCTGTAAAGTGAGTACATTGTGTAACCTGTCAAGTGATATGGTGCTCGCTGCAAAAGAGAGGCGCAGAGACCAGCCACAGCTGCTGTTCTACTGTTAAAGAGCCTCTTACTGTGATGTAACCCCTGACTGATTGAGAGAAAGAGAGCGAATCCTCTATGGATCAGATTGTGAGGTCACACAACTCACCTCTCTCACTCTCTTTGTGGAGAGCTGCACTAGAGGCACACAGATAGTACAGGGTTTCCTTTGCTCTTATTTTAATGATATGTGTTATGGGCAGGGGCCAGTATTTCTTGTTGAAATCACTAACAGAGGAAGGCCCCTCTCAGAGATGAGAAAAGGCCACTGGAAGAGTGATCTGACATGTTTTATAAAACAATGTCATGAGCCAGCTCATTCAAGTGGAAAAATGACTCGGAGCTCCGAAACTGCCACAGAGGGGGAAAGATGGGGAATAGAAAAGAAGAGAAACAAATAAACCTCTGTCATTCGCCATATACAAGTGGCAGTTAGGCACAGATCAGTGCTACTCAAAACTTTTTGTGATGTAATCTTTGTGAGATGTACAGTACCAATATGTCATTAGATATGTCAACCCTGAGAAATTCTGCTCTGCTTAGCAGAAATCGAAAGTAGACTGTCTCGTTGTTGTTATATAAGAGAGATCTGATGTTCCACACATTCGGTGAGTGTACTTTATTATTGTGTAGTGTACAGTCACCAAGCAAAATTTACATAGTACTATAGAATTCTATTTACAACTGTCATGTATGCTGTTTTGCAATAAATTCTGACTTTTTTCCCCCAATACAAACTTGTTTTAAATATGTAGTGTATCTATTTTTTCACTGATATCGGACTTGCAACCTATAGATAACGTCGAAGTCGCTTTGGGAACGCCCCTGCGTGACCACGTTCTGAAGGATTGATGTCAAATCAATCCAATGGAGTAGCGAGACGTCACGAGCGGGGTGACATAAGGACCAGAAAGTATAAAAGCGCATCCGGCAGAGCGCAAACCAGCTTAGATGAAGTAGCGCCTGGAGGGATGCTGGGAGTATGGCAAAGAGACGCAGCGTCTCGTTCCCTCGGGAAACCATGGTTACATACGTAACCTAGAGACGTTCCCCTTCAGGAACTCGAGCTGCGTCGAAGTCACTTTGGGAACGAGAATACCCACTGCGCCATACTACCAAGTCCCTGCCTGTGTGTGTATCTTGCAAGCACATCACGAAGAGAGAACTTGGGAACCTGGGGTACATGCCAGGTCTAGGTTGTAAAAACGGACAAAAGTGTGCGGAGAGGACCAGCCTGCCGCAGCACAAATGTCCTGAGAGGCCACACCAAAGTTGAAAGCCTTGGAGGCCGCCATACTCCTGGTCGAGTGTGCTCTGACCCCCATAGGTGATGGGAGGCAAGAGGACTCGTAGGCTAGTGAGATGGCCTCGACCACCCACCTACTCATGGTCTGCTTGGTTGCCGGAGATCCTTTCTTTGGCGGACCAAAACAAACAAATAGCTCATCTGCCTTACGCCACAGGGAAGCTCTGTGTGCGTAAGCGTCCAGTGTTCAAACTGGACAGAGCAGATTAAGCCTTTCTTGGCCTACTTCCTGGAACGGAGGAGGACAGAATGTCTGAAGTACTATGGGCCCTGGTGAAGAAGTGGGCACCTTAGTGACATACCCGTCCCTCGGGTAAAGGATTGCCCTAACCATGCCTGGAGCAAATTCCAGGCATGAAACAGAAAGTGCCTGAAGATCCCCGATCCTTTTTAGTGAGGAAATAGCAAGGAGAAAGATGGTCTTGAGCGTGAGCAACATGACCGCATCTTCTTCTATGGGTTCAAAGGGGGCATTGCATAAGCCCTCCAGAACCACAGCCAGGTCCCATGAGGGCACCATAGTGCGCTGTACTGGCCTCAGCCTCAGGGTGCCATGGAGGAAACGAGTGATAAGTGGGTGTCTTCCCCAATGATTGACCACCCAGAAGGGCGTGGTAAGCAGCTAAGGCCACCTCGTATATCTTCAGAGTGGAGGGAGATGACCCTGCGGAGAATCGCTCCTGCAGAAACTCAGAACTGTACCAATTGGGAGCTCTGGACTGGAGTATAGTCTCAACATCCTCAGTTGAAAGGCCAGATGCTAGGAGCTGTGCCCCCTCAGGGGCCATGCCCACAGCTTCCATAACTCCGGGCGGGGTGAAGAATGGCGCCCCCCGCCTGAGAGAGGAGGTCCCCCCTGATCGGAATCTCCAGC
>NW_015505370.1:2335677-2344141 GCF_001515645.1 Sinocyclocheilus grahami
AGAACTCCCGGGAGCAGAGCGATCGGGGGAAAAGCGTACAGACGAAACCTCGGCCACGTCTGCACCATGGCATCCAGCCACAGTGGAGCTGGATGCGTGAGGGAGAACCAGAGCGGACAGTGTGTCGTTTCCTGCGACGCAAATAGATCCACTTCCGCCTGGCCAAATTCCCTCCAAATGAGCTCCACCACCTCGGGGTGGAGCCTCCATCCCCCGGGCCTCAGCCCCTGTCTCGACAGGATATCTGCCCCCTGATTTAGATACCCAGGGATGTAAACTGCTCTTAGAGAGAGGAGCTTCCCCTGAGCCCACAGAAGGATCTGGCGCACCAGCTTGTACAAGGGGCGCAAACACAGACCCCCTGCCTATTGATGTAGGAGACCACCGATGTGTTTTCTGCGGACAAGCACATGATGCCCCCTTAGGTCTGGAAGGAAGTGTGTCAGAGCTTGAAACACGGCCAGCATTTCCAGGCAGTTGATGTGCCAAAAGAGATGATGGCCTTCCCACAGACCCTGGGCAGAGTGGCCACTCATGACGGAACAACCGACCTGACTGCTGTAGCACCCTCACTTGAGGGGGCGAGCTCTCCCGTGCTGTACCGATGCTGGGCGGCAGCTGGGATTTTCGCTCATCGGAGCTCACTGAGCCCTGAAGCACCGAGGGTGGCAGGGGTATCAATAAACCTCCGTGAGGGCACTGAGGAGGATTGGGCACCGTATACTGAGGTGTTATCCTTTCCTCCCCAGGTGGGCTGCCCTCACGGACCTGACAATAATAGGACCATTTAGCCGAGGTCCTCTTAGACAAAATAATGGTCCGCAGATCCGTTTTCGGTCTAGAAGACCCCGACTGAGAGCGTCGCCCCGACCCCCGATCTTTCTGTGGAGGGGTGTGGGTTGCAATGCTCTGTTTTTGAGACTGGCGATATGAGGAGCTTGATGGCTTAGGCTGCTCCCGCTCAGCAGCCCCACCCCTGAGCAGGTCAGCCTGGTATGCTTGTAACACCGCCATGGTGTGCAAACATGCGCCAGCCTGACCTTCCGCCGTATAAGCTTTCCCAACCAGACTTTATGTAAGCCTAACGGGCCTGGTGGGAAGCTTCGGGGCCTTCAGGAACGATGCTGAGGATGGGGAGAGATAGCTTGCAAGCGTCTGCTCCACCACTGGCATCGCCCCATATCCCTTATCATTCAGCCCCACAATGTTCTTTTGAATAATTAGAGACTGTGGGGCTGTAAATACAGGATGAGTACGGTTTCTCCCACGATCTTGACACCTCAGCACAGCGAGAGCAGCTCACAGTCATGACAATCAGCTCCTCGAAAGCTGACCATGCATGCTCCGCTCCCAAACAAACGACACACAAATCGTGTGTATCCCCCGCCGCCAGATATTTTGGGCAGGGAGGAACACAGCGTTTGTAATGCCGTTCGCTCGCCATAGACTTTTTCATGATTGTTATTTATATATGCTTGTGCGGACAGACAACAGTAAATAGACAGACACATACACAGAGCGCTACTGAAGAGCAGAAACTGGTTTGCGCTCTGCCGGATGCGCTTTTATACTTTCTGGTGCTTACGTCACCCCGCTCGTGACGTCTCGCTACTCCACTGGACTGATTTGACACGTGCTTCAGAACGCGGTAACGCAGGGGCATTCCCAAAGCGACTTCGACGCAGCTCGAGTTCCTGAAGGGGAATCTTTTCTTTTGGTTTACATCTATTAAGCAATAAGAAGTAGGATCAAGTAACTTTTAGTAACATATATTATAGTATTAATTTATTATAGTATACTATTAATATACTGTTACCATACTGTATACCACACAGAGCCTACTTGATTCAGTTGTATTAAATAATTATTTCTATTTTAAAACATTTTAAAGAATAATTAAAGCATTACTTCTATTTATTTTATTTGAATTATACAAACAATATTAAAGTGTTGCCCTTGAGGGAAAAGTGATCACAGAACTTTCCAAAGTTGAGTAGCACTGGTGTAGATGGAATTGAGAGTACATGAATATCACCGATTAAAACATTTCCGCACTCATTTTATGCTCATATTTACTGCAAATGTCTAAAAAAATACACTGAGCCAAAAAAAAAAAAAACTGTAAAAATGACTTTATTGTAAAGTTGTAAATAAAATTATTGGAGTACACTTGAAAAGAAAATACTATTTCTGTCTTTTTTCTTAAAGAAATTCATGTTTATTTCCATGTGCTACTTGCCATTTCTTTTGTAATTAATTGTGAATGTTGTTTATTTTTCAGTGTAGCGTTATAAATAAAGAACATCCATGACTGTCCACATCATGCCGCATGGTGCAGATATTATATTGGAAGACTTCTATTTTTTGTTGAAAGATGGGACTTTGTTTAACCTGGTTGTTTTGCTTTACATCGTAATCCTTATTTTAGGTTTTGATAGAAATAAAAGTATTCAAATTGCTATTGGAACATACTTGGTCAAAATACAGCCACTTACCAACAATCTGTCACAAAATTCCTTCTTTTTTAGGAAGGACCAGGTCAGAATAACTACACGCACCAGTGGTCAGATGTAATCTGTAAACATTAGACTTTCATGTTTGGTTCTCTTTCCCGCCGTCAGCAGAAGAGGTGTGAAAGGAACTGTGTTTGAAGCAGACTAAAGTACAGGTTTGGAGCCTCGCTACCTCTAAATGGAGTTCAAACTGTCATTATCTGTCCACACAGATAAACTCAAATTACACCTCTATCCTTGGCTGTTAAGTTGTTTTCTTTGTCGCAGCCCTCTCTCTCTCTCCATCTTTTTTTATTTATTTATCTTGCTCTCTTGTTCGCTTGGTAGGGAAGGGAAGCTTGAGCCGTCAAGCAGGTGCATTCATGCAGAGGTAAGCACTCAGCATATGTAAGTGCAATTCTACAATCACTGTCTTGCTGCGAAACACTTGAAATTGTTCTCTAATGGCCCCGGCTTTGTCATATGGTTTTGATTATAATGTGAAGATTGCATTGCCTTGCCTTTAGCGAGGTTGAGACGGAAGAGTAATTGGTACATGCATCGAATGCTTTGCCCTCCTCGTCACAGAGCTAAAAGGGGAACCCCCTCCCCTCGCCAAAAACGCGCGCATGCACAAATACATGCGAGAGCGCTGTCCCTGTGCGCCGTGTCTCCTCTGGTCATTGCTAATGTCTCAGTCGGGCTGTCAGGAGTTTTCTAAGTGGGTTATTTATCAAGCCTTGCCCTGTTAAATATGCATATCTGCTGCAATCCCAGACATGTCTCCAGTTTCCCATTCTAGATTACAGCAGTTGGAATACAATTGCCAGGCGGAGGGTCAGCAACCAGTCATTTTTAATATCCCTTTTATTTATTTATATATTGATTCATTTATCTCCACAATGGGATGAGTTTTACTTGTTAGATGAGTGAAAAGTCTTTTCTCGAGTCTCTTCCCGACTTGGGCTTTGTCTGAACACTGCACTCTTTAGTATGCATCAAGGATAGATTGCAGTGGGATTGGAAATATTTTGCACTTGTGGATTTCTGGATTTATTTTCTACTTTGCTTGTTTGTTAACTGATTTGTATTGCTGTAATCCTTATTACAGTTTATCCTATTGAAAAGACATGTTGATTTACATGCAGATTACTATTGATTGATTGATTTTATTGACTTACTGATTTATTATTGACTTACTGATATTTTCTCAAAACAGTTTCTTATATATTTATTAAAAGTAAATTCTACATCAGTGTATTCACACTGTATGGTTCACCCCAGACTTTGGTGATCTATTACATACAAAAAAGACAACACATAAGCCAAAATTATTAATTTCCATACCTTGAACAACTCTAATTCATACCTAGATTTTGGTAAACTGCCACAAAGTGTTTATATAATCCACTTTCCTCATCATATTTCAGATGTTTCAGAGCTAAAAGGCTTTGGTTTATTTTTAAATATGCTTTTTTCTATAGTTTGTCTATCCGCTGCTTTCAAAGGAGCCTCTCTCTATTTTCCTCAGCCGTTTGGGTCATCTTACAGCTGGGCAAGACTGCCAGCCTGCTTTCATTTGTTTTTCTGTATTTCACTAAGCCCCCCCCAACACACACACACACACACATATTCTCTCCTCCATGCTGCATAAACTCTTTTGAGGAGGAATATTGTTTCTAGGATGAATGCACTGCTGTGCTCCCTACAAATCCCAGCCTGAGTGTGAACAAACATGCCATGAAACAGCCTGCGAAGAATGCACATATAAAAAGCCCTGTTTTATTGATGAACCTTTTTTAAGGCACCCCCAAAGACTGATTCTGTTTTTTCATGCTAAAGCTACATGGCTTGTGTTGACTGATATCAGCCGATGCAGGCAGGCAGTAGACTGTAGCATTGAGGCCCAGTGTTTTACTCAGACACATACTAATAAATTCTCCCTAATTCATTTTTTATTGTCTCAGGGGACCGGCCTGCAGATTGGCCTCAACAGAGGAAGCATCGGGTTACCTCCTCTAAATAATTGATGCTTCTTGCTTCTCTCCCAGACATGGCCGAAATCTCAAAATATTCACTGGCTTGACTAAATATGAAGATTGCCTCTGAGAGAGAGAGAGAGAGAGAGTGTGTGTGTGTGTGTGAAGGGGAGCTGGCTTGAGCTCTGGTTTTGACATAATTTTTTGAGGCACGCCGATGCCATTTGTGTGTGTAAGTGATGGTGCTTTTCTCCGCCACGTTAGAGGTGCACCCGGGCCATTCAGGGGTTAAGTGCTGTGCGTCTTTATGGTGCTAATGCCACACGTTACGCCTCGCCTATTGTTTGAGCTCATGACACTCTAGTAGCTGCGTGGAAAAAGGTGGGAAAAGGCTCAAATGCTAATAAAGCGTAAATGATGAGGGTGTTTGTGGTCAAGCAAACTTAATTACTTGGTGCTCTTCGTTTCGGTGTATTTTAGCTTTAATGACGTGAAATGTTGTGCCATTTCATTGTTGATGCTCACATTCTGTATCACTCATCTCCACCACCATTTACTCTTATTCTGATTATTACTATTATTATTGTGTCTCTCTGTGTGGAAAAGCTCAGAAATTAGAATTAAAAAGTGGTCTGATGATGCCAAAAACATTAATATTCTGAAATAAAGTGTCATGATGGTTGACATCATCTATCCCCAACACATCTCATGGCAATTCATAACTAAACTGGTAAATTCATACTATCTCATATTTTTGCACGTTCTGCTCAAGTCTGACTGAGGGATCTGTTTAAAGGGATAGTTCACCCAAAAATTAAAATTACCCCATGATTTACTCACCCTCAAGCCATTGTAGGTGTATATGACTTTCTTCTTTCAGACGAATACAATCAGAGTTGAAAAATGTCCTGTTTCTTCCAATCTTTATAATGGCCGTGAATGGGGTTTAAGATTTTGAAGTCCAATAAAAGTGCATCCATCATAAAAAGTGCTCCAATGATGTGTTTTTGTCAATTCAAGTCAAGTCACCTTTATTTATATAGCGCTCTTAACAATACAAATTGTGTCAATGCAACTGTACAGTATTAATTAGGAAAATAGTGTCAATAATGCTAAATGACAATAGTAAACACTCAAATTTCAGTTAAAGGCAGTTCATCATTGAATTCAGTGATTTCATCATCCAGCTCAGTTCAGTTTAAATAGTATCTGTGCAATCAAGTCGACGATATCGCTGGAAATTAAGTGTCCCCAACTAAGCAAGCCAGAGGCGACAGTGGCAAGGAACCTAAACTCCATCGGTGACAGAATGGAGAAAAAAACCTTGGGAAAAACCAGGCTCAGTCGGGGGGGCCAGTTCTCCTCTGGCCAGACAAAACCAGGAGTTCAATTCCAGGCTGCAGCAAAGTCAGATTGTGCAGAGGACTCATCTGGTTCCTGTGGTCTTGTCCCAGTGGGCGTCTAGGAGACAAGGTCTTCACTGGGGATCTGTCTCTGGGGCTCATCTAGTTGTCCTGGTCTCCGCTGACATTCAGGGCTGTCGAGGTCATCTCTAGATGCTGATCTACCATCTGGGCTGGATACGTACTGGATCCGGGTGACTGCAGTGACCATCTGATCTGGATACAGACTGGATCTGGTGGCTACGGTGACCTCGGAATAAGAAAGAAACAGACTAATATTAGCGTAGATGCCATTCTTCTAACGATGTAGCAAGTACATTGGGTGTTATGGGAAGTGTTGCCGGTTCCGGTTGTCCTAATTAATGCAGCCTAAAAATCCTTTAACAAATTTGAATATTAGAAATGTGTAAGTGTGTTATGTGTAAACCAGGTTAAAGAGATGGGTCTTTAATCTAGATTTAAACTAAAAGAGTGTGTCTGCCTCCCGAACAATGTTAGGTAGGTAGAGTTTGGGCGCTAAATAGGAAAATGATTTTGATATTCTAGGTATTATCAAATTGCCAGAGATTTGAGAACGCAGCAGACGTGGAGGACTATAATGCAATAAGAACTCGTTCAAATACTGAGGTGCTAAACCATTCAGGGCTTTATAAGTAATAAGCAAGATTTTAAAATCTATACAATGTTTAATACCAGCCATCAAGTGTTAGACAGTATTTTAAGTTATTACATGCGGAGGTTTTAGGTCCAATAATTAACACCTCTGTTTTTTCAGAATTTAGCAGTAAGAAATTACTCGCCATGCAGTTTTTTATATCAACTATGCATTCTGTTAATTTTTCAAATTGGTATGTTTCGCCGGGCTGCGAAAAAATATAGCGCTGAGTGTCATCAGCATAACAGTGAAAGCTAACACCGTGTTTCCTGATGATATCTCCCAAGGGTAACATGTAAAGCGTGAAAAGTAACGGCCCTAGTACTGAGCCTTGAGGTACTCCATACTGCACTTGTGATCGATATGATACCTCTTCATTCACTGCTATGAATTGATGGCGGTCAGATAAGTAAGATTTGAACCATGCTAATGCACTTCCACTAATGCCAACAAAGTTTTCTAGTCTATTCAAAAGAATGTTGTGGTCAATAGTTTTGAACGCAGCTCTAAGATCCAGTAGCACTACTAGAGAGATACAACCACGATCAGATGATAAGAGCAGGTAATTTGTAACTCTAATGAAAGCAGTCTCAGTACTATGAGTACTAAACTGTAAACAGTACTAAATCCTGACTGGAAATCCTCACAGATACCATTTTTCTCTAAGAAGGAATATAATTGTGAATGTGAATTGACATAAATGTGAATTGACATATCCTAATGACAATGACGAATTAATAATAGTCAGAAGAGGACCTATGACTTCTGGAAGCACCTCTTTTAGGGGCTTAGATGGAATAGGGTCTAACATACATGTTGTTGGTTTAGATGATTTAACAAGTTTATAAAATTCTTCCTCTCCTATAGAAGATAATGAGTGGAATTGTTCCTCAGGGGATCTATAGCACACTATCTGATGTGATACTGTAGCTGACGGCTGCATGGTTACAATCTTATCTCTAATAGTATCGATCTTGGAAGTAAAGTAGTTTATAAAGTCATTACTGATGTGCTATTGGGAAATGTCAACACCTTTTGATGCTTTATTTTTCGTTAATTTAGCCCCTGTGATTAAATACCTGGGGTTATGTTTGTTTTCCTTAATCTTCCTTAAGCATAAAGGAGCAACTGTATCTAAAATGCTAGAAAAGAGAGAGTCCATAGTTTCTGTTACATCATCAATTTGCTCTGAGGTCTTTTGTGGTAGAAGTGATGGTTCTACCATACTTGTAATAAGGAGTAGAATCTACAATTTTAGCTATATGAAGTTTGCACAAGACTAGATAATGATCTGAGATATCATCGTTTGGCTGCATAATTTCAACACCATCAATTCCATGTGACAGTATTAAATCTAGAGTATGATTTCGACAATGAGTAGGTCCTGACACGTGTTGTCTAACCCCAATGCATCCAGCACTAACTCAGACATAAAATCAGCACATTCTTTAATAAAGTCTGTATGGTGCCCTGGTGGCCTGTATACAGTAGCCAGTACAAACATCACAGGGGATTTGTCATTAACACTTGTTTCTCTGGGTAATGTTATATGAAGCACCATTACTTCAAACGAGTTATACTTGAAGCCCGCCCTCTGAGAAATACTGAAAATATTGTTATAAATTGTAGCAACACCTCCCCCTTTACATTTTGGACGTGGCTCATATTTATAACAGTAATCTTGGGGGGTAGACTCGTCTAAAATAATGTAATCATCAGGTTTTAGCCAGGTTTCTGTCAAACAGAGCACATCTAGTGATCATATCATTTACAAAAATTGCTTTCGTAGAAAGGGAACTGATATTCAATAAGCCAAGCTTTATCATTTGTTTATCCGTAATGCATCTGTTTTTTATTTGTTGAACATCAATTAAATTGTTACTCTTAAGTTGGTTTGGACGTTTTTTGTATTTTCTAGTTCGGGGAACAGACACA
>NW_015505370.1:2344273-2387248 GCF_001515645.1 Sinocyclocheilus grahami
TAGAGCATTTTGATCAGGTTTCTCAGTGGGTGCGTCACTGAGTGGGGAGAACCTGCTTGATGTTTTGATCAGAATGGAAGAGCGGTGTTTTGACCCATGACTGTGCCGCCTCACAGTCACCCAGTCACCCTGATGTGGATGCTCTGTAACTGGAATAATGTACCGGACTCCCTGAGCTAGTCGCATCCAAAGCCGTATCTTGAGCCCTCACATTCTTACTGTCCTCAATTAAAGTTTGGATGCGTGTCTCTAATTCTGAAATCTTCTCTGTCAGCCTAACTATTTCCCTGCATTTATCACATGTGAATCCCTCGTCGCCGACAGAGAGAGCTAAACTATACATGTGGCAAGCGGTGCAAACAACAATAGCAGGAGAAGAAGCCATTACTCACCGTGATTGATGAATGATTCTGACTTACCACTGTTGTTTAATGGAAACGCGAATGACAAGCTAACCAGCTAACGAATGCTAACGCGCTGCACATGCGTTGCACTCGTGGTTTTAGAATAAAAGTGAACGATCAAATTAATCAGATTAGTTTGATAGATAATGTCGTGTGGAGCACTTTTTTTGTAAGAATAACGTTCATGAGAGTGGTGTTCCAGCAGATGATATAGGATAAGCAAAGGCAGCAAAGGAAAACCAGTCTCCTCTTGGCTTATATTGAAATCCTCCGACATGACAGTTAGCGGAAGGTAGCGATTACGGTTTATAAAGTTTTAAATATTGATAGTTTTCTTACAAAAATGCATCGATTCACTTCAGAATGCCTTGATTATCCCCTCGGAGTCGTGTGGAGCACTTTTTATGAATTTGCTTCAAAATATCAACCCCCCATTCACTGCCATTATAAAGCTTGGAAGAGCGAGGACTTTATATATATATATATATATATATATATATATATATATATATATATATATCCAATTGTATTCATCTGAAAGAAGAAATTCCATATACATCTAGGATGGCTTGAGGGTGAGTAAATCATAGGGGTAATTTTAATTTTTGTTAAATTGCCAAACATGTTTTATTTTTTTTCTGTGAGATGGGGTTGTTGGTAAAACTTCAGACATTATGATGTATTTACTTTAATTTAATGCTAAGAAATAATGACGTTAAGACCTCATTCAGCTGAAGAAAAACCTAATTCATGAAAGTAGAAGAACTAGAATGTCTGAATTCAAATGTATTTCTGTGTAAATCATTCTGATGATGTTGTGTGATTTGACAGTTAGTATGGCCATTGATGTGGTGATTTGTTTGTAAAGCATTGTAACATAAATTGTTGCATCAAAAGGATGTTATCAGAAAGATTGACAAAAAAGAGAATGGATTTATGAAATAATTGTCACGTGAGTACATCATTTTACAGAGGCTTTACAAACAAACTGCACAAATGCACCAATTGATGTAAGAATCAGTGCAGCAATTTATATAAGAATGGTTTTACAAAAAAATATAGAAATAAATCACATCAGTGCAGCAATTTTCCATAAGGATAGTTTTGTGAACACATTTTTGCATCAAGGTGACATTTGCATGAGATATATTTCTTAACAAATTCTCATATTGAAGCAAAAGCTTGAGCGAGAACAGTTAAGGCAAATCACTTTTTGTTCTGCTCGTGTGTTTTATGAATGAGACCCATTGAACAGTCTGTACTTCTGTCACTCATAGCCTCAGTTTCATTTGTCAAATTTTATATGACGTTCACTCAACTAAAGTCTACGTACACTTTAATTCCTCTGGATTTCTGTGTGACATCAAGCGTTTTTTAACACAGCTGATGTAAAATCTCTTCCATTTCTTTCTGTCATACTGTAAATAAATAGAGAGGCCTGTTGTGGACTGTTGCTGTAGCTTCCTTGTTTCCTCTCTCTGGTCTGTGTGTAATATATAGGACCCGCTCACCTCAGCTCTCGTACTAAATGCTCAGGACAGGAAAACCGAGCCCCTCTTCACAACTTCCTAAAGGAATGGCATCTGCAGTTTATGGCTGCATGAAGAATGCAATATTAAATGATTAACATGCAGGGATAATGTTTCGGAAGATAAAAGTATTGTGGTGTGGGAGTACTTTTACCACAAGGGCCTCGGTTGCAGCCTAATGGAGGAGGGAGACGGGCAGTGTCAAAGAGCACTGTCTTAGGTGACTGTCCCGCACTTTTCCTCACACTTTTTTTATTTTATACCCTCCTTCAGGGTGTGAGACCATTTAAGCCCTTCTTACGGAAGCACACACACTCATCCTAAACGCCCACCCAAGCAATCCCACCAGATTAGCTGTCAGCCCCAGTGTTGTCTTTCTTTCTCTCTCTGGGTCTCAACCCCGATGACCCTGGCTACCAATTAGCGTCCTCTTGCACCCGTCTCACCCACACCAACCTGGCCTCCAGTACCCAGCTGATTGGCTAACTGGTTAGGTGGGAATCTTCTGTACGCTGTCTAACGTTGTTGGTGTGAGTCCCGTCCCGTGCAGCGGTTCTCAACTGGTTTGGCCATTAAACCCACATTTTCCTATGGTCATCAAGCCGCGACCCATATATATATATATATATATATTCAAAATAAAAGTCTTGCATCAGAAAAAACATTTAGAATTACATTTTTTGTTGTTGATGTTGTTTCTTTTTCTGTACTCTCTGCGACCCACCAGTTAGGAAACACTGGACTAAAGGTTAGACCACCGTTTGAGAGGTATGCTCCTCTTCAGCCAGTGGAAACTGGGTTGACTGTTACAGCTCTCCTTAAAGACCCCATGGCATCAGATTGGGAGATTTTTTGGTGTTTAGCCATATTTGTTAGCATTGAGGCAAGCTGTGCTCCTAAAAGTTGACAAAATGACTTTTTATGCAGGTATTGCTTCACAAATTAGTGTCACATTAGTGCACCTATTTATAAAAAAATGGTTTACGAAAAAGTTGTCACATCAGTGCCGCAATTTAGGCTATAAGAATGGTTTTATGAAGAAATGGTCACATCAGTTCATCAATTTTCTTAAGGGAGTTTTGTGGCGTTTAAGTCCATGTTTGTTATCATAGAGGCTATCTGTACTCCTAAAAGTACCTTTTGCAAATATTCAGACCAACAATATTGATGACACTTGATTTTTGCCCAATAAAATGCTATCTTATATCATCTGCCATGATTAGCAGTAGCTAGCAAAGAGTTCCATAAAACCTGTAGCTAATCGATAGCAATTGCAAACTTTGCATTCATGAGGTCTTGTACTGGCCTTATGAAATGTATAATGGCTGATTAAACAACACCCATTCAGAGTTTTTGGCTGACTTGAATTGTGCTGATGGCTAGTGGTTTCATGTTGGAGTGTTTGTGTTTGAGCATTTATTTTAAGTTCTGTTTTTGACATTAATTCTAATAGATTCTAAATACATTTTGTTATGCTTGATTTGACTACGTACACACCATGTTGCTGTACCAAATGCAGTTCTGTAATCCATTGCAGGGCCTCTGAAAATATACATATTGATTGACAGATTGTAGAGCCAACGCTTTGGATTTGGTTCAGAGAGAGCGTGACAGAGTCTTTGACACTAACACTATAGTTTATGTCTGGCACTTGCACTTGATTTTGTGCGTGTGTGTGTGTGCAGCAACACTGTATGAGCGTACGATTTGCTTCACCACACACACACACACTCACTCAATCACTCAGTCACTCACTCTGTCTCCACAGCAGTCATGAATTAACTCGGTGGCCCTGTTTGATCACGCCTCAGCAGCTCCCCTACTCGCCATGTTCTACCCCCAAAACCCCGGGGCCTCCTCCTGCTCCCACACACACTCACATGTTCAGCTGTCATGTCCAGCATTCATGGCTTTTTATGGCAATAAGGGAATGGTAGAGATAGGGGACATAAACAAAACACCAATAAGAAAAAAGCTTGGACGGGTATTATTTAGGGGTGCTCCGATCAGGATTTTTCAGGCCGATCACCGATCACAGAAAGCAGTATCTTTGTCACTGAAAATGCTTTTACAGCATTGCAATTCTTGTTTTACACAGTACAGTAATACAGTCTTTCACAGACATGTTTAAACACAATAAATATAAGCAACACGTTATTCAATGCTTTTTACTTTTGCATTTACTTCTAGATTTATATATTAAGTTGCTCAAACAATTGGCAAAACATTTAAACTCGAATAATCTCATAATCAGCTCTACTGCCTTTTCTTTCGCATTGAAATCTTTATTACAAGCAATCCTGCGGTACATAAAGAACTTTGTTTGCCTACCTCAACGAGTGCCATCGATTATTGCCTTCTTTGTCTAAAAGTGCTCTTTACCTTTAAACCTAGGTAGACTTTAATAATATGCATTTATGGTGTAATTACTACATTGTTCATATTTACTGCAAACAATGCACTGCTATATTTATTCATCACTTACAGCGCAGCAAAAATAGACTCGGTGCGGAAACGATCTCGGCACTGCAGCAGACGCACCGCTCCTGAACGCACTGCTGGTGTACCGACGAAACATGCTACCTATCAGATTGTGCTACCAAAAATATATTTACATTGTTTTAAGGATAAGTTTAGGGTAAGAGTAAGTGTGGACTGGTAGGTTTAGGGTAGGTATGGACAGGTATGGACATAAAAAAGCCTCAAACCACATGAATAAGATGCTGGTAGCACAATCTGATAGGTAGCATTTTTCGCTATCGATTTGTGCTACCTATCTTTTTAATGGGAGGTAGCACAATCTGAGCGGGTAGCACAAATTGTCACACCGGACCGCAACCGTGTGCAGTGAACGCTTAAATCCGTTAACATGAGCGCGGAAAAAATGCGCACCACGTATGCACTGCAAACGGAGTAATGTGAACCTGGCATTATGTGTGTGCGCTGCGAGTGTGCATGAGCGTACGGTCTCCAGGAGAGTGCATGAGCGCTGAATGGTTAAAAACTGGCAAGAATTAAAAAGAAATGCAATTTATAAACTTTAGTGACGATGTGACACTGCTTTGACTGTGCAAGTGACAATTCCTGTGTCAACTGTGCAGCGTGTAGCTCGCTAATAGTGCAGACGCGATGTGTGGTGATTTGAAGCCATTTGCGTATTTTGAGAGAGAAAGAGTGAGAGCATGTGTGCGGTGATTCACTTACGCTGTTTGTGAAATTACGTCTCACACAAGGTTTTCAAATTACTTTAGAAGTTATTTAATGAAATAATATGAAGGTGAGTACATTATAATTATTTCACCCACGCCAGACAGAAACTGAGACGGTGCTGCTGCATGTCATGCCAAGCCTCTCACGGCAGCGTCATCAGCTTGAGATCATTTTTTTTGAGATTGGCCTTTTAGAGACCGCCGATCAATCATCCCAACGTGATTATCGGCCGATAGTGATCGGCAGCCGATCAATCGGAGCACCCCTAGTAATATTTGTGTTTTCAGTGCCTAGAACATTGAAAGCTTCAGATGGTTTGTGTCTTTGAGAAATTTTTTTATAGGTTGTTGTTTAATGTATGTCTTTTAAATTAGATGACATCTATGTACTTGCATTTTGCAGATCAAAATTCATATTTAACAGAATAATTTTTTTAAAAGTTTTCCTTAACATACTTACTAGTTTTCCTTGTGATTCACTTTCAGATTCACTGTCTGAAAGTATGACATAAGGTCCACACATCGCATGTTAGTGTTAATTGTGTTTTGTGCAGAAATCTTTAAATACATGAACTGCTCGATAAGCCCAAACCTACTGCTGTTTGTGTCCACCTCAACTGTGATCTGGACAAAATAGTGACTGTAGTGTTTCCCACATATAGACTTTACTTGGGCAGACTGCCCAGGTGTATTAACGGCTACCCAAGTAGGCCTACATTTGGCCATTCCCGTCTCCATCGCGATTATGTTCACATGATCTTGCTTTGTCACGAAAGTTCTATCCTTTCCATGTGTTTCGAAGCCTTGCCGCAATAAGAAGCGAGGTGTCTCAATTTGGTAATTGCACACTGTTCTGTCAAAGGATTTTCTGTGTGCACAACCAAAGCATTCACAGAGAAAGCTGCATGTCACACAGCATGTGTAAAGAATTGTATTTAGTTGTCTTACTGCTTGTAACTAATTGTCTTCAATAAGACTTGGACATTTTTGCTTATACCACTTAAACTAGTATTAGTTGTTGCTGTGGTATCAAAAATAACTGTATTATAATATACTGTGATTGTGATAAAAGATTTTAATTGTCTTTTTAATTGTTTTTATTTGATTTTAATGTTATATGAACAAATGATTGTTTTATTATAAATATTTCATATAATAAATTACATCAGTAACTTATTTTAATAGAAATATTCAAGAAATCCTTTTCCACTGGCTACCACCACAAGTGAATTTCAGGTTTGTAGGAAACACTGACCTGCCCTAATAATGGGAAAGCAGGATTTGTTTGGTTTGTCTGCTAGGTCAGGGTTCTCCAATCTTTTTTATACCACGGACCGGTTACGTTTGGAATATATTCTCGCGGACCAGCTGGACGAGGGGGGGGGGGGGGACATACCCTTATATATATATATATATATATAGTATTATAATAGCATTATATGGTGGTTCAACACATTATATTGTGTTTATTTTTTTTTGAGTCACAGATCAAAAATTAAAGCACAGAGAATGACAATGCGTGAAAGGTTTTTGACATAGGCTAATTTTATGTGCATGTAGCCTATACGCAACACAACGTATTTCTGCGCTGTCTGAAACACGTCTCTATGCTTGTGCACGTTTTGATTGTGTGTGAGAACAATGTGTGAGTAACGAATTGAGCTCTCTTTCGTTTCTTCTTCTTGTGGTTTAAAATTGCTTGTACGTGTAAATTGGCAAATTAATCTGTGAATCACGTGCGTGCCGAACGGTAGGGATTCATCCATACGTATTACGGATCAACTTCGATCCGTTTAACTTCTAATATGTGACAGATCAGAGCAATCTTTCATTTACTTATTTAACATGAAATTGTCAAATTGCTACTCCATATCAATCGTATACAAAGAAAATACAGAATAATTAGAACAATCATTAACATAAATAAATAACAGTGTGTCATATCTATACACATTTTTCCCAGACTTTCGGCCCGGTGGTTGGGGACCTCTGTGCTAGGTTTCAGGATGTGTGTTTTGCAGGAATCTCAGAACTAAGTGTTTTTTTATATTATTATTTTACAGTATTCATTGTTATCTTTCCAGAGAGGAGTGAGAAAGAGAAGAGAGAAGCTAAACGCAGAGACCGTTTAAGTTGTATGTGTGCTGTCTGGGGAGCTTAGTGTGATACACAGAGGAATAAACAGAAAGGGCAGTGTCTGGGCTTCAACACTCTCTTTTTCTCTGCCTGTTTTATCCATCCTCTCTCTATCCGAGTTTCCTGTCTCCATTAGTATAGACGTCTTTCTGCAGTTTCACCCTCACAAATTCTCTCTCTCCCCCTTTTTTCCCCACTATTTCTCTCTTTTTCTTTATATCTCTCCCTCTTTTTCCCTGTTCCATCCTCTTGTCTATGTGAGCAGTGTGTGTGTGTGTGTGTTGCTCTGTGCTTATGGGACTAGCAGAATGTCTGTTTTGAGGACAACAGCGGGGGGCTAATGAAAAGGCTTTGTTGATTTTAACGAATTACTAGCCACTGTAGCCAAAATAAATATAATCTGCTTTTTGGATTAGTTGTCACAGATGATTTTACCTACTGACGGTGATTAAAGAACCGGGCAGACAAGCCGGCCAGCATCTCTCCTGTGACCTCCCTCAATAAAATGCCAATAAATAGCAGCAAATAAAGACTTAGAGCATTAGTTATCTGTAATAAACAGTGACATCCTATATAATGTTGGGTTGGACTTCAAAGCAGCCGGGTTTATAAGCAGAGCAGCCTGTTAGCTGATCCATATGCAGGAGGAGCCTACTCTCCTCTGTCATGTTTCAGAGATTGCTATAGCCAGAGGATCTTATTATTGTGAGGTAATTAGATATGTTTGCTGTTTTTGGGGAAGTTGTTTCAAAACAGTTTTTTGGTGCATTGTAAATACGATCGAATGATTTTAGTGCTTAATAACTGAGTCGTGGTTGCCAAAGCTTGTAAAACATGCCGACCACTTATATAGGCATTTATTTGCTGCTCACATTGATGTGACCACTATAATCCAGAGAATTAAAGTAGTGAAAAACGAAAATGCTAATTTCAGATACAAGATTTTCATCTGAGACCATATTTGTTGAGTGTATTTTTTTCTCTTTTTTCATATTGGATGTGTGCATTTTTATTTTTAATTATTCTAATTATTTTAATTAAATTATTCTTTATTTTTAATCATTCATATACACACATATCCTGTATTTATTCATACATGTTTTGCAACTGCTTGGTAGTATTTTTGTTTATCCAATGAAATGTTTATGCCGACTGCAAGTTTCAGTTTGCGCTAAAGCTGCCTGTTCTCCACATATCTCTAAATATGCATCAGTTCGATGGGAAAGCAAGGCCTATTTCTGTTTTCCCATATTTGGAAAATTTTGACAGCGGGCCTTGCCCGTGTTTGCACTGCGACATGAAGCAAAACGATACATCAAAGTTAACTGCAAGTATGCGGAAAGTCAGGAGCCTCAGAAGCCGAGATCTAAGATGGAAAGAACAATGGGCCTCCCCTGACAAACAGTTAAAAAAGCCTTAAGACTACAGTTTAGATCTGTAATGTCATGGAGAATACAAATGAAGGAGCCGTCACTCTCAATTTTCCTGAATGCCTTTTGATGTTTTCTTCTAAGAATGGCTGTGAGGGGAAACAGGTACCAAAATGTGTCTAGGGCTGCCTGCTCCTGTGGATTGCTTGGAATATATTCACATGAAAATCAGCTCCACAGAGGTTATTCCCTTGTTTAAAGCTCTCACTCTGTGTGTGTGCTGTTTTTTCTTTAAACTAGGTTTAAGAATTAAACTCCAACCCTAATCAGCTTACACTCCAGCAAAATGAAACTTGTAAAGAAAGTTAAAAACTGACTTTTTCAAACAAAACGATGTTATGGTAGCCAGGCAAGTTAGCTAAGGACCACAGTACCAGGGCAATGGCATCACATGGACCACTTGATGCAGCTTTAGAGAGGGTGTGAAGCCTGAGACACGACAGAATAGAGGCGAACGGGCCACGTGTTTGGTCTCGCACTTAAACTTCAGCTGGAGCTGAGTGGATGCATTGTGAGGAATTCTGCAATGTTGTGTTCACTTCATGTGAGGTTTGCATAAAATTTCTCACATCTAGTAGCAAATGTGAAAGTGGATGAGCACAAATATAATTTTGCTTTGGGAGTATTTTGGATCTTTTGTAAGTACACATTTAATTTTATTGCATATAAGAAGGAAAAACTGTACGGAAAAGTTGCACTAGTTGTATGTGCATGTGTGTCACCTGCTCTTTCCCCTTCCTCTGACATCTCTGCACAGTTGATGGTGCCGTGGCGCCTATAAGTAAGGATTAGCATGTGCGGCTCTGGACTCATTACCAGTGGGTTGTGGGTTCAAATCCTAATGAATATTCATGCCAGATGATAATGATGATCCCAGGGTTCTGTAGGCCCCTCCCTCCACCCCCTCCCTCCTTCAGCAGGTTGATAAAACACTTGCCAAGCTGGCATCCCCTAAGAAATTATTAATTATCTGGTTAATGTGCATCAGGCTGTGTGTCGGTTGATTAATCACCACTGAGGGGGCTGTGTGCTGGAGGGGGGGGCTTTATTTTCCTTTCTGAGTTCCTTTACCTTCCCTCCTTTCCTGCCTCCCCCAGCTACTCGCACAGACACTTTTGTCTCCTCCGCTTTGGTGTAGAGGTTTTCAAGGTTTCTGTATTGATATCATGATGGCCGATAAACAATGTCTTTCTGGCTCCTTAGTTCATTGAAAATATATTGCTGTTTTCTCATAATAAGTATTGTGTCATAATAAGGTTTCTCAATATAGTGTCTTTTTCATGTTTTGATTATAGTAACAGGGTTTCCATAGTCCTATAAATTATGTTTTGTTTAGGTATTGGGTCGGGCTAAGGGATCTATAATATGGTCATGCAGAATAAGGCATTAATATGTGCCTAATAAGTACTAATAAACAAGCCAATATGCTATTAATGCATGCTAATATAAGCAACTAGTTAATAGTGAGAATTAGACCTTAAAATAAAGTGTTACCTTTTATTTATTTATTTATTTATTCAGCAAGGATGCATTGAACTGATCAACCTGAAACCTGAAAATATTAAGCAGCACAACTGTTTTGAACAATATTTAAATGATTTTGAGCAGCAAATGAGAATATTAGAATGATTTCTGAACAATCAAAAAACAATCTGAAAATTAAACTTTGCCATCACAGGAATAAATTACATAAAAGTATTTAAAATATAAATACATAAAGTATAAAAAATATTGTACAATACATAACGTATATATTGTACATAATCTCTTAAATTTCATGACTGCCAGTTTACTGAAATCACAAGGTCTTTTGTGACTCGACAGTCTCATTTCTTTTGTCAAAATCAGACGCTGCTGCTTGCAGTAGGAGTTTGAGTAGGAAGTGTTTGTGTGTGTTTGTGTGGACTGGGAAGCCATTGATGTCTCACTGTATCTTCCGCAGAGAGTGTCTTCTCAGCTCCAGTTGAGATTAAACATTTAATAGCGTATTATAGCATTTAGCTGTGGTTGTGGCCTCTGTAGGCTTATGCCTGTTTCCCATAGTCACTGCTCCGTTTCTGCAGTCTGTGAAATCGGGAAGGAATAGGAGAATTGCATTGTAAACAAAATCCCACAGGGCGTCATGTGATCTCTCTTTCAGGCCGAGCTAGTTAAACGGTGGTGTTAGTTGGATAGAGAAACGAGTTGCCCTGTTTGTGCTGTGAAAATCCCAACAAATATCGTATTCCCTTTGCTAACAGCGGCTTGATGGTGCCAAACAATGTTCGTGGCTCAAAGTTCAGCATTTGCATTTGAATTATTTTATCCCCTATTCCTTACAGGGCTTCCTGAGCACAATATGATAAGTAAAGCCAAGTTTACTTTGCTTAATCTCTGCTATTCCCAAAAGTGCAGCAGATATGGGAGGAAGGGGGGGATAGAGAGAGAGAGAGAGATGCCACAAACAAATCACACAAAGGAAATTTGTTTACTTGCTGTTAAAAGTCCACCACGGTTTTTCACTGATCATTGATTTTATTCAAATTTCATGTGATCCTGTAATGGCAAACATGCCACAGGACCATCTTGTAAGGAAAAAATAGGCAAGCAAGACTTCAGTTCTCCTGTTCTTTAATATCATTCACCCTATTTAACCTAAAGGTTGAGAATTGAGAATTACATCATTAAATTGAAGACTTAATAAACTGAATAAATTGAACAATCATGCAATTTTTTTGTCAGTACTGGGACGTCTGGGATATTTAAATGAGCTGGTTGGACTCCTGAACTGTTGATTCAACCCGTACAATCTTTTGGGAGCATTTTCACGCTGTGAAAGGTCAATGAATCAGCATACAGTAAGATCATGCCCTTTCACCAAGCATCACCTAATTGATTTGTATGTTGAGCCGCATCATTATTATATATCTAATATGCTCCATAGTTGGCAATTCAGGAGTAGCATGTTGTTGAGAGAGAGTTTTCTATTTTTTTTTTGTTCGTTTTCGTTCTGGACACACACTAAGACCAAGTCGCTAATGAGAGCAAGGAATGGAGGTTACGAGGGACTAAAAATAAATGGCTGTATAGGAGTTTGCTCAGTGATTTTTTTCCCATTGATTAGTCGCATAGCTAATGCACGCTCATTCCTCAGCTCAGCACTAATTAGCATGCTCAGCTCAGCTTCAGACCAGTTGACCAGCAGCTTCTCCGCAGGCTTCCCGCCGCCACTGTGACTCTGAGTACCACCAGCCTTGCTTAGCCCAGCTCTTGCTTGACTAGATGCTTTTGTTCTTTTTGTGTGTTAATTCGCTTTAATTTTGGGCTAATTATAGATTTAGGTGTTAATGACACGGAGAGAAAAAAATAAAAGAATATTTGATGGATTCATTGCAGTTACAAATTTTGGAAGTTATCATAAACCTTAATTTTTTACTAGATTACTTGCATTAACTTGTGGCATGAAGTCTGGCCAAGAACCACCAACTAAAGACAGGGAAACTGCCTGACCTACATATAAAAACAAAGCAAACTATGCTTGGTCACTTTACATGTCATTTAGAGCTAGGAATATCTAAAATGCATTTACAGAAAATACTGAAAGAGAATATCAGAAAACATGCATATGCTACACTGCCGTTCAAAAGTTTGGGGTCAGTAAGACATTATTATTATTATTAAATTAATATATTTATTTAGTAAGGATGCATTAAATCAGTCAAATATGATTGTAAACGCAGTATTTATTTATTTTTTAATGTTACAAAATATAGAGGATCGTGTGGTATTGAAGACTGGAGGCTGCTGAAACAATCCAGCTTTGCCATCAAAGGAATAAATATTAAAATAGAAAACAGTTATGTTAAATTGAAATAATATTTCAAAATATTACTGTTTTTACTGTATTTTTGATACAGTAAATACTGCCTTGGTGAGCATGAAGTCTTTCTTTTGAAAAAAATAAAAAAATCTTACTGACCACAAACTTTTGAACCATAGTGTGTGTAATTTTTTGTATGGCGTACGTACATTTTTGTAGCGTATGTCTGTCCAAAAGTAACAAGCACTCATTATTTAAGACAAAACTGTCATAAGTTGTGTGGAACCCAGGTCATTGCCTTTTCATGAGCATTTTTATAAGAATGATTTGAGCTAAATAAGATAAAATAATGATAGCATTACTGTCAGAGTTTGTTATTGAAAGAAGAATCGTAAAAACTGAAAGTAGCTCTCCATGTCTTTCTGTACTAATAAAACAATGCCTGTACTTCCTTTAGTATTCACTGCAATTGATTCAAGCCGCTCGACATATGTAATACACCACTATAGTATTGTATCACACTTACATGGAACGACATGATGTAGTTAGCCGCTACGCTAGTGATTAATGGCGATAGCAACCTGAAGGCCCTATAGTGCTGTGTGATGGCTTTATTTGACTCTCTTCATGCCTGTTCTCACTGCCCGGCCAAAAAAAAAAATCCCTGACGCGATGCTATGGGAAGCGTTTGAGAAAGTGCATGGCAGTATCATAGCGGCACTTAGAGGGGGATTAGATTCTCGTCAATGTGCCTCTGAGGCTATGCTAAAGTTTCCCCTCACAGGCCCTGGCCATTGACTGCTACTCTAATGGCCTAGTCTGTTTCCTCTTGATGGGCATCGACTATAGGTCTGATCAATATGGGTTTCCATCCAGAATCCAAGCGGGATGCTCAAAAACCAATAAGCAGGCCGAACGACATGAGCGAACCCCGGAAGTAAATTAATTAGTTATCAAATGGTGGTCGCGCTCAGGGTGTTTGTGCTTTTTTTCAGGAGTGTAATGGTCACAGTGGTGTAAGCGTTTAATTTTGGTTTTTGCCTCCTCCATGGTCTAGGCTAATTTAGGTGTGTAAATAACATTTTTTTAATTGCATGTGACAATTTTGAGTTGATAGCAAACCCAAAACTGAAATAAAGACGGGCACATTGTAGCATACTGCTACTTTTTCATTAAGGTTATGTACATTTCCTTCAACCCTAAAACACAATACAATAAAATGCATAATTCAAAATACGGGTAAAATACCAGTGAAAAATCAATACAGAAAATTAACACCATGCATATTGGCGTATTATTGACATATTGAGTGTATGACAACACAGTTGAGCACTGTTCAGCAGTTCAGGCATGAACCATAAAAAGTTCATAGATAAAATATATTAATTATGGCATATGAATTAATTTAGGTAGTTAAGATGGGTAGTTGATTGTTTATCAAAAGCATGATTATTTTAACTCTTTACAGTGGAATTCAATTATCATCCAGGCAAAGTATGAAATACTTTTATTTTGAACAAATATAATACCATAGCCATCAGAATCAACATTTTTGTTACATAAGTATGGGGAAAGTTGCTGTATCGTTTAACTGTTGCTGCTTTTTTTTTTTTGATGCATATTGAGATATTCAATATTTTACAAGTCTTATAGTTTTTTGTCAATACTTTGTATTTTAGTTAAATTTAAAACAAAATACAGATAATAATAATATATTTTTCTTAAAAATAAATAGAATGCAATAATACAGTGGCAAAATAAATTACAAGATTAATTATAAATTATTGACATTAATTTATTGAATCGAATGACAGTCAGAGTTTTATTTCATCAGTGATCTGAGAATGTTTATTTGTTGCCTAACTTATCGATTTGGTATCAGAGACTGGTATCGATCATGCTCTAATTTCATTTTAAGTTTTTTTTTCCTTTTCTTTGTTTTTGTACCTTATTTTGCCAACTCTTGCATACAGTAGGGCATCTCTAAAGCAGTGTGAATGGCACGATGGCTGATGTCATGGTGAAACTGGTAAGAGTGTGTATTTTCAGTCCCACAATTGCATTTTTTTTTCCCATCGTGTGTCTATTCTTTGCCACATTACCTCACCATCTTAACCTAGCTCGAGCATCTCCCCACATTGGAATCCAGTTTCCAGCCCCATTCACGGCAGCCAGGGATCAGATCTCAACCCCACTCAATCTTTACCCTGGAGAATGTGCATTCTTTCAGTCAAGCCTATTGATCGACTCTATTCCTGGACCTCCAGTGAGCCCGTCCCAGCCCCAGTTTGGTTCCTCTGCGAACGTTAACTCTGACGGCTCAGGATCGATCGCCCTGTGGCATCTTGGCAAATGAGGGTCTCTCGTTGTCCCCCCCTTTACAATGATGCAACAAAATTTAACTCCGAACTCCCTGATCAGTCTCAAGGCTGTCTGTAAAGAACGCTCTTTATTTTGCAGAAGTCGCTGGTTCAATATTATGGCATCCCTGGTGACATGAGTAGAAGAGCTATTATGACTGATGCTCCAAAGGAAGGGGAGGAAAAAGCCAACAGTGTGGTTTGGGTTCTTCGCTGAGAGCTCTGGTAACCTGACCCTCACCGTCCAACCGGAACAGGAGGAGGCATGATCAGGGGACTTGTTGCAATTGCGCAACCCTATTCCCAACCGCATGCACATACACACACGAACACACTCCTTCTGTCATGCCCACCTTCTTTCTTTCTTCTTCCTTTCCTTTTTTTCTGTATGGAAATATGTGTCAGGAATTCGAGGCTCGGGGCTATAAGAGTTGCAGAGCTTCAATTGGCAGCAGTCAGGTTAATAAATTCTGAATAGAGATGCATAAATCAGTGAGAAGGGCCTGTTTTTTTTCCTCCCAGCTTTTGCTTTTCTTCCTCCTCTCTAAAAAGAGGCCTTCAGAGGATTGTTGTCTATCAGTCCAGAAAATGGAGAGGAGAATGCCTTCAATACCCAGGGCTGGTTAGCAGATTGTCATTTTTAGGTTTGATGTTCCTGGGTCTAATTGTCTTTCATGTGAACAATGGCAGCAGCTCTCTAGTGAGACGTGGCAAGCCGGGTAGAGGGAGGGCGGCCCGTGCATAGCAATGTCCTTTTTTATTATTAGCTTGTGAAATTAGCAAGCTGGAAGTCGTTACAAGGATTTTCAGCAGTCCCCCACTCAATCCGTTTGCTCTATTCATGTTAATTGTAATGCAGGGTTTGAATTGTTTGTGGACCCTCCAACAATAGCAGCGGCAAAGTCCGTGTTAATAGACTTTTACTCGTACTCCTGCACTTCCAGTCCGAGTCCTAATAAGGTGTCTGTCGTAGAGGCGGAATTTGTTTAAAAAGCGTGGTAATTGATGTATTGCGGCGAGTGCGAGTGCGGCCCTGCTTGATTAATGTATGAGTGTGTGTCCGTGTGTGTGTGTGTATGTGTGTGCTGTTTTTTGTTGAGCTGATTTTAAAAAGGCCTCTTAACTGGGTCTAGGGATAGTGGCAAATGCTCCACTATAAACTGCTTCATAGCAGCTGTTAAAAGACCTGACAGCTGCTGATGTCTCTTGGGGTTTCGTGTTTTTTTTCCCGTCCTGATCAGAGGAGGAAAGGGTGAAAAAAAGAAAAAGAAGTGTAGGCAATATAGTTCTTGTCAATAATTGCAGCACTTAAAAATCTTATAGAGGGATTTTTTCCCCTCATAGTGACTATCCCCTGAGATGCAGTTTCAAAGGTTCATTTAGTTTCACTTTTATGCCTTAGGGCTGGAGCAGAGAAAAATAGTTTATTTTCACCAAAGTGATTTATCTTGGTTTAGTTATTTTGAAGTTACCATAGTTGCAAATAATGGACACTTAAAGTTCATCTAGGTGGTTGGCCAGGTTAAAGCTTACCTCAGCAATTTACAGCCAGTGGTGCTTTAGTAAATTTTAAAGCCCATAGGACTGTTCACATATATCTGCAAGCACTTTATTGTAGAAATACTCTCCACAGCTTTTTTCTGTTTGGTTTTATTGGCGGTGCATACAGTATGACATCATAGGTCTTTGTGCTATAAAGATGGCCACCCCTTCTCTCTCACTTAGGGAAGATTTTGAGAGTTTGATTTCTTCCTTCAGGATAATCTAGAGAATGTATGTGTTGAACTTGTCAAAAGTACCTTCATTTAAGACATCAAAATGGTAGTTGACATGAGATAATTTTGGGACAAGTTCCTGCAGTCAGAATGATGATTCATATCGTTGTCTTGTGATGTGACATGCTGTAACCAAAACTATTTTAAACTGCATCTATTATTATTATTATTATTATTATTAACAATGTGTCATTGTTAGACCATTTAATATGTATTAATTTATGTATTAAATGAAGATTCATCATTTGTGACCCTGCCTGTGAAAACCCAGCTAAAGTAATTTTTTTGTGATTTACTGTTTTCTACATAAAATCATTCTTCATAAAGATGTAGAACATTCAGTACAAATATAACCTCTATATCTTTAATATTGACTGAGTAAGGCCATGTCAAAGATTGAAATCATAGTGAAATTAATGGTTGAAATCAAACTTTGATGCTTGTTATCGCATAATTAGATTTTTTAGAGTTTAGCCTGGATTTCACAGACAGGGTCACATTTATTATTATTATTATTGCAGCTTTCGTGATTTCATATTAACTGAGACTACATAAAAGTTCCTGGAGTGAAAATGAGGAAGCATATAGTTGTCATTGTTTTTGCCCCAGTGAAAATTGACATGTATTCCGACGTGACATGCTCAAACCAAACTATTTTCAACAACATTATTTATATATTATTCAGCTTTTAGCATAGAAAATATGTACTTTTAATAATTTGTCACACCATAAGACTGAATATATATATATATATATATATATATATATATATATATATATATAAAGCTAATTCAAAATATAAATAAATAATAATGTGACTACTTCTAAAATAACACTACTATGGACATGGAAGTTCAACATGGCACCTCATGGCAAATAACTATCAGAGGATCTGAAAAAAAGAATTGTTGCTCTACATTAAGATGGCGTAGGCTATAAGAAGATTGCCAAGACCCTGAAACTGAGCTGCAGCACGGTGGCCAAGACCATACAGCGGTTTAACAGGACAGGTTCCACTCAGAACAGGCCTCGCCATGGTCGACCAAAGAAGTTGTGTTTGGGAAATAGACGTATGAGTGCTGCCAGCATTGCTGCAGAGGTTGAAGGGGTGGGGAGTAGTGCTGTGTTCTAAATGTCGATACGACGATGTATCGTCACAGAGATTTGACGATACGAGTATCGATACAGCTGGCCCTGTAGTGGCCACGCTTAATTTGTTTAAAATTTTACAACGTTTAAAATTGAGTAGAAAAGTGTGAGGTTTCTAAAAAAGAATGAATAGAGCATATATAGAATACAACCAGGTTTAATCTGGCCGCAGAGGAACACAACTGGGTTGCCTGATATAAAGAGACGTAATCCCCGAAACAGAGCACTTGCGCAGTACAGAAATATCTGCTAAGTGTGCTACTTATATTTGTCAACCTGGCAACCACGCGCACGCGCGCTCTCTCCACTGTGGATAAACGCGCTTGCTTTCTGAAAACAGCGGTTAGCTTGCAGTTTAGCAATCTCCACTTCATCAAACTGCTTCTGTTTCACACAAATGCTGACACAGACTTGCATGTTCGGCTAGAGTCACTTTGAACTCGTGCATCTTCGGAAGCGGAGCTGCGCAGAAAGTTACAAAAAATGCTGTGCACACCGCCACGCGAAACGACGTTGCGCGCACTCAAAGCGAACTTGCGGACGCGTCGAGTATAAATCAGACTTGAGCGTGTGTGCGTTATACAGTGAAGACAGCGCGTTAGTTTAGAACTCTTCAAAAAAAAAAATTATTGTAGAGAGTGTGTTAATTTGTGCAATGATAACCTACCAGCAGTGTAAATTATTTTTTAAATATATTAGAATGAGTACATTACAATATACATTTATTAGAACAAGTACATTATTATTTATGGGCTTAAAAACAAGATGCAAACAATCAGAATATTGTACCTGGTGGGGAGTGCACAATGTAAACATGAAACATATGCAATTACCTGTATTGTACTGTGGTACAATTTAGGAGGCCCTTCATAATGCAGAGTTATAATATTTAGAAATGGCACTATAGTAAGCAGTGTTTAATAAACAGCTGTTTTTCTAAATTCTGCTGAGGTGAAATTCAGTGCTGTCCTGTATCGTGATGCGTATCGTATCGTGGCCTCTGTATCGTGATACGTATCGTATCGTGACTTTGCTGGTCATACTGGGGGGTCAGCCTGTCAGTGCTCAGACCATACTGAGCACTGAGCACTGGGGAGCTACAGTTCATTGAGGGAACCATGAATGCCAACATGTACTGTGACATACTGAAGCAGAGCATGATCCCCTCCCTTCGGAGACTGGGCCGCAGGGCAGTATTCCAACATGATAACGACCCCAAACACACCTCCAAGACGACCACTGCCTTGCTAAAGAAGCTGAGGGTAAAGGTGATGGATTGGCCAAGCATGTCTCCAGACCTAAACCCTACTGAGCATCTCAAGGTCTCTAACATCCACCAGCTCCGTGATGTCGTCATGGAGGAGTGGAAGAGGACTCCAGTGGCAACCTGTGAAACTCTGGTGAACTCCATGCCCAAGAGGGTTAAGGCAGTGCTGGAAAATAATGGTGGCCACACAAAATATTGACACTTTGGGCCCAATTTGGACATTTTCACTTAGGGGTGTACTCACTTTTGTGGCCAGTGGTTTAGACATTAATGGCTGTGTGTTGAGTTATTTTGAGGGGACAGCAAATTTACACTGTCATTCAAGCTGTACACTCACTACTTTACAGTGTAATTTCTTTAGTGTTGTCACATGAAAAGATATAATTAAATATTTACAAAAATGTGAGGGGTGTACTCACTTCTGTGAGATACTGTGTATATATGTATTGCTGTTCATTAAAAAAAAAGTAAACTACCCATAAAAGTAGAATATGATGTCTGAACATAATGTGCATCTTGACTGAAAACTATCTGGGAGGCCATCAGTTGCCCTGCTTTTAAAGTGATGTGACATTTTGTGAACCACTTTCTGGCTTGGATATAGGAATGCAAAGAACATGGTACACTAAAGCTGGAATATAATGTTCTGTTCAGTCAGTATAACACCGTATGCTTTTTTAAACGTTCTCAGCTTGCGTTCCATCTTTTTCTGCAGCTCATCATCTCCACCGTCAGCCTAATTCAAAGCCCAGTATCAGATACGGTCCTAACAAACGCTGTGCTCAAGGCAAAAGGACCTCAATTATAAAACAGCTCCACCGGTCATGGGTTAGCCTGCATGAATCTGACGTCCTACCTAGACACACATGTACATACACACACACACACTCTCACAGTAAGAGTAGCCCGAGGCTTTCCATTCTAATTGCCACTCCACAACAATGTGGCAAAGAAACGCCTTTGTTATCGGCCCTTTGTGAGTAAGAGATCTGCCGATAATTAAAGCTAAAAGCCCTGGAAATTATTTTGATAAGGCATAAATATTAGTTCCTTCCTAATGCTTTATTGAAGATAATATGCTCTTTAAACAAACACTTCCCGTATTAGCACACTTGCGGCCAGAATGTGTGGTCTTTCCTTTCAGTCACTTCTTAATCAGTATATTAATGTAGATACACGTAGATAGAGCCAGGGGTTTTCTGCCCTTTGTAATATTCAAACAAGCTTTTTTTGTGGCGTGTGAGTATTTGTGTGCCCTTTCACGCCCCTGATAACACACTCTTGATGGAGTCAGGTGTCTGGTCTTTATCAATTCTGCAGATTAGAGTGAGATTAAGGGAATAGAGGAATAACGCACAGTTTTGGCTTGTCTGAAAATGGAGAACAGCTCTCCAGTGCTGTTCTTTGGCTACTCAAATTGACTACATCTGAAGTGGCAATTTCACTGTTTAGATAAGCTTTATTGGCTTTTTGGAAGAATATGTCAAATTGACAATTTTATAATTATACTCCGTTTGAGAGCTATTGTAGCGGTTGAATAAAACCTAACGGCACCAGTTCAGCATTCACTGTAATAGCCTGAACAAGCAATTGTATTACTGAGAAGTTGGGACAATTTAATTGTATTATCATGCAGATGTGTATGCTAATACTTTTTGGTGAATGTGCATTATGAAGCACATATTATGCAGCATTTTTGCCTTTTTGTATGCATCACCAGCTGGCACATCTTATTATTCAAAGTGAATATAAAATACGAGTACACAACCTGGTTAATAGAAAAATTCACTGCTCAGCAGTCTGACAAGAAAGCATAAAGAAAATTTAAACATGATGTATGTAATTTTTTTTATGTTAAAGTCCTTTCTCCTAACCCAGCTTAATGTGTAAAGACAACTAGAATCAAGTTGATTTTCTCAAAAAATCGACAAAGCTGATTTGAACAATGACAAAACATTGTCGCTTTATCAAAACAATGTTGTATTTGTTCAAGCGTCCTGCCCAACAATAGCAACACTACCAATAGAAATATTTTGGGGCGGGACTATCTGATTGCCTGACCAATGGCAAACTGTGTTTTCAGAAAAAAAAAAAAGTTTAAAAACAGTCATTCTTTTTTGATTGGTGATGCTAGCGACCAATAATTTACACACTTAAGCTTCATTAAAACAATATTCTGGGTTCAGTACAAGTTAAGCTCAACCTACAGCATTTGATTAGCACACAATAATTTTGAGGGAAAAAAAATCAAAGCTACTCTATGCGCATTTCCATTACCCTTCAAATTGCGTAAATTGAAATTGCGAATTGAAAATACGCCTAATGGAAACGCGTCAATTTCGCAAAAATGGCCATATATTGCAAAAAAGTTTTTACGCTCGCATGAGGTGGTTTTTCAGGCAATGCGAAAAAGGATTAATTCGCAAAACTGCAATGGAAACGGCTTTTTTGCATTTACAGGTCACATGGCGTATGTAAAAAGTCGTATGATCATTCTTCAATGTACTATAACCTCCAAGAAACACTTCATAAGTGGCCGCGCTCCAGTATAAGGGGCTTTCCCTACTATTAATACTTAGACAATTTACATTGCACACGTCTGCGGTGCAGTGTGGCTCTGATACGGTCACTGAAGCTGATTACGGCCACTCAATGCTTGTGTTAATGTTTTTATACAGTCTATGGTTTATTCCAGCCGCGCCACGCACGTTTCTGAAGCGGCTCTCTTTGCTGCTTCTGTAAAGATACATGCATAAGCCTCCTTTGAATAAATATAGCCAAAATCCGTCAAAATCCCACCAAAATCCGTTGCCATGACTTATCGCGAGAGGCAAAAGGTTACGTTTTAGCCGCATAACATTAGTTAATGGAAACGCCGTCATTTCGCAATACTTTTTTATCGACATTCAGAAAATATCGCCAAAGTTTTGCGCAAATCTGTAATAGAAACGCGCCTTCTGAGGCACTTGCAATGGATGTGAATAGAGACAATTTTTGGTGGATTTAAAAGCTGAAATGTGAAACTTACAATTTTATAAAAACATTTACATTAATTTATCTGTTAATACTTGATATGTAAATCTGTTTAAATGACCGTTTTTACAGTCGTTTTAGGGTTTATGTCGTGTCTTTGTCCTGACGACAAAGTAAAATCGGATATATCTTTACACAGAAAAGTTGGTAAACATTTTTTTTTTGTTGTTAAAAATTTACATTGGCCAATTGACCCCATTCACTTCCATTGTAAGTGCCTCACTGTATTGTAACCCAGGAGGAACAAGTGGAAATTAATGTTTGTTGTAATCAACTTTATGCCACAACTGTTGTCAGTTTATCTTAACTTCATTGTAAATCATAGACTTCCAGTATCTGTTCAACATGTTTACTTCTGAATACTCTCCAACTTTCTGGTATGTGATAAAACCTCCAGGTTTTCCACAAGACAAAGTCAAAACCACACAATCAACCCTCCATGGAAACCTCCCTTTGAGGCCCCTCCTGTGGTAATTTCACTACCCAATTACAGTAATGTGGCGTGGAGGAACGGGTTAGATGTTTCCACCCTAAGGCGGAGCCCAGCAGTCGTAATCCTTTAGAAGCACTTAAGAAATTGATGTTAGCGCCTTTGCATCTGTTAGGTAGCCTGCGGTAGCCTGATTGCATAGTCTCCTCCCTTTAATTGGATCATCAGGGTGTGATCGGAGTTTTGGAGCTCAGATTATGTAAGCCTGACTTTGAGTCTGCTAACCTGAGCGGGGCTCTGCACTTGCTACATGTGCTGACCTCGATGTGCCTAAGTGGTTCTTCTCATCAGGGTCTTTGGTCACTGTATCAAAGCAATCCCAGGTGCTTTATTAATTTCGTATGTATATTTATGTGGTATCCCCATGTTGTCTATTTGAGTGACTGTTCCCTCTTAGAGAGTCAAAATTTATCATTTGGAGAGGTGAAATCTTTTGTGAGGAGGAGGAGGAGGTTGTTTTTACTTTGGCTCAATAGGATGTTTTTGTAAGTACATTGCTAACTGGTTAATAGATTTATTATATTAAAATATGCACAGTTTGTCATAGCTGTGGCATAATGTTTTGTGCACATGCTCAAGATATGTTGAATTATCATGCCTGCTGAAAACATGAATTTTATTACTGCAGAGGGATGTTGTTGAGTTAAAAAAAGAGCTGGATGACGTAATGAAATATAATGTAGAGGTCTTGAGTTTTGATTTATTCATTTATTTATTTTTAAGTTACCTCACATCTTTAGCCCTACTGAATATGTTATAGGAAAAAACAAGTTAAAAATGCACAAAAATAGAGACATTAATTGGCATAATAATAGTAACATTGCATAGAGCAGGTGAAGTCAGGCAGTAAAAGATGTGCAATCGAATGTACTTTAGCACATTAGTACTTTAAAGGGGAGTTTTATTTATGCAGATTTTCTAAAATCACTACACACAATCTAATGTATGCTAAAATGCATTTTGGAAGAGGTAGTATCTCTAAATTTATTCCACTTACAGGATTGCAGAAAATGAATGAATGAACAGTTTAAACTGCCTCACATTAATAAGTCAGACAGGCCATAAATTCTCAGATGTATAAGGATATGCACAGTGATTGGTTCGTTTATGCCAACTGACCAGGCTCAGGCCTTGTGTTTGCCACTGTGGTCATCACCTCTAACTGGACTGGATATTGTCATGTGGAGTCGGGTTAAAGGTAGTTCACGATCCCTCGCACCTTTTAAGATCATCAGTAAGTGTGAAAAGAAATGATTACTGTAAATGGCCTCATTGTGCCTCCACACTGGCTTAGTTGTGCTTGACTGAGCCGAGAGCAGAGAAAGAGGTGAGAGCGGAAGAAATGAGGGGGAGAAGGAGATGGAGGGGTCCTGTCACTGAAGAGGAGAGAGAGTATGACAGCAATACAACACCTCACTGTCTGCATCTGGTTTACACAGGAGCAGAGGCGGACAAAGTACTCAACTCTATTACTTGAGTGAAAGTACAGATACTGCTGGTCAAATATTACTCCATTACAAGTAAAAGTTGTAAAGACAGATTTTTACTTAAGTAAAAGTACAGAAGTACTTGCTTTTAAAAGTACTTAAGTACCAAAAGTACATTTCCTTTTTTATGTCTGCACATTTTATTGGTTATTGTACGTGCATGTTTTATTGTTGTACGTAATACTTGCAATACTTCTGATGCAACCTAGAATACATTACACCTATTAGCTTGTAGTATCTTTGGAATAAAGAGCTTTTAGAATGTTAAAAACCTATGGGGGGAAAAATTAACACCCCTACCCACCCCCACGAAAGCTACTGGGAAATCACTTCATGTAACCCCAAGACTGATTACTGATAAACTGTGTGAAAAAAAGAGAGTCACGTTTTAGAGAAGAAAAAAATCACCCACTGACTTTCAAAGCTGCTACATAGTAACGACTTTCTACTTCGAGGACCCTGATAGAAATGTAGTGGAGTGAAAAGTACAATATTTGTCTTTCAAATGTAGTGAAGTTAAAGTCATAAGTTCCCAGAAAAAATAATACTCAAGTAAAGTACAGATACTCAAAAAGTGTACTTAAGTACAATACTCAAGTAAATGTACTTAGTTACTGTCCGCCTCTGCACAGGAGTTTGTGCAAACACCAGGGTTGTGCAAAATTCAGAATTTAAGAAGTGACTCCCATTAATTTAGTGAGTGTGAATTTGAGTTGAATTGAATTGACCACGACATGCAGGATTCTGGATTGAAATTTCAATTAAAATAAAAGGTTGTGGAATATTCTGAATTGCAATTCAAAGAAATTCAACACTCACACAACTTGTTTTGACTAGCATTGCCTGTTCATTAAATTTATTATTTATATAAAATATTTTTCTTGATTAATTTAACCTATTTTTCTAGTTCAGTACTGTCAAAACAATTAATGCAAACACAATAATTTTGCCATGCTACAGCACTAAATGTCCACAAAATTTTCAGGTAATTAACAGCTCAATTTTGACATCAAAATTTCACATCAAAAATTTATTTTTAACTGTATATTGATAGTTGAATTTATTTTGAAGAGTTTTGTGGAAATTTAGAATATTCTGTGTGAAACATAATTTTTTTTAAATGTGTCTATATATACTGTGTGTGTATATATATATACATACATACATACAAACCCAATTCCAAAAAAGTTGGGACACTGTACAAATTGTGAGTAAAAAACGAATGGAATAATTTACAAATCTCATAAACTTATATTTTATTCACAATAGAATATAGATAACATATCAAATGTTGAAAGTGAGACATTTTGAAATGTCATGCCAAATATTGGCTCATTTTGGATTTCATGAGAGCTACACATTCCAAAAAAGTTGGGACAGGTAGCAATAAGAGGCCGGAAAAATTAAATGTACATATAAGGAACAGCTGGAAGACCAATTTGCAACTTATTAGGTCAATTGGCAACATGATTGGGTATAAAAAGAGCCTCTCAGAGTATTTAAACACACACACAGTTGTGTACATTCATATTACAATCACTTGTTGTTTTCCTTTACTTATGAACTTGATCTTGCCGTTTCTTTTTGACTGACATTCTTACAGCTGCTTCTCAAATCAAATGCTATTTCTCCTTTTAACCAAACATGGAGAGGTTCATTGTGCTGGATGAGGGCTGCCCGCTAGCCAATGAAACCAGCAATGAAACAGCTGAACTCACAGAGAGCAGTCTGTGATTGCTTCTGTCATTATCCGCCTGCCTACAATATTTGTGCTCTGATAAATGATCCAATTCAATCAGAGCACCTAGTTTGCTCTGTGTGGGTATTTGTGAGAGTATATGTGTGTGTGTGTGTGTGTGTGTGTGTGTGTGTGTTTTATTGGGGACTTTGAGAAAGAAAAGAGAGAGAGAAAGCATACTTACCTCCCTTTATTAAATCTCACCATTGTCTCAAGAAATGTTGGAACCATAAATTCAGTTCGTAGTTCAATTTAGAATATCAAAACAAGCCTCTCCTCTCTACCCATCTGAATGGGCTGTTTGTGGGAGGAGAAAGACTCCAGCAATGTCATGGAGGTTAAACTAAGATCTGACACACTCAAAGTGCTCCTAGCATGTATACCATGATGCAAAACCCCCACTATCTTAATAAACATTGTATTTAAATGGCATATTACACACTTTTGTATTTTTAACTTTTTTCTCCCAAAGTGCGCTTGTATTATTTGTCAAGGTTTCTTGCACCAAAAATGCCTATTTGTCATAACTACACTCTTTTTTCCCAAAAAATATTATTTCTACATTGAAGGGCATTGACAATTTTAAGGATTTAGGATTATTCCTGTGGCACTATCATCCAATTGATGTTGTCATGACATAATTTCCTGTTGTCCAGATTTAGTCATGTAACATTTATGGCCCAGTTGATTGGCTCAAAATCGTCTATGGATCCCACAAGCAAATCGTCTATGGATCCCAAACCAAGCCAAGCCAGTCGATTTGGTCAGTCACACTTTAAAATACATTTTTTCTTTCCTAGAATAAACGTACAAATTCACACTCCGTGTTTTTACTATGATTAGACAGAGCGCTAGCAATAAACACGTTGAAATTATTGCACTATAAACATGTTGGTAACACTTTACAATAAGGTTCATTAGTTAACTACTTTAGTTGACTTGAACTAAGAATGAACAATACTTCTACAGCATTTTTAAATTTTAGTTAATGTTAATTCCAACATTTACTAATGCATTATTAAAATCAAAAGTTAACATTAGTTAATGCACTGTGAATTAACATGAACTAACAGTAAACAACTGTATTTTCATTAACTAACATTAACAAAGATGAATAAATACTGTAATAAATGTATTGTTCACTGTTCGTTCATGTTAGTTAATACATTAACTAACATTAACGAATGGAACCTTATCGTAAAGTGTTATCAACATGTTTGTCAAAAGAATATCAAAGTAGGCTTTTATTAAAGAAATCAAGGAGTTAATTTATCACCCACTGCTTTAAAACAGAAATATGTTGGGCATGATTCAAGTTCAATGCACAATAGCAGGCACACAAACACTTCATAACCTATTTATTAAATCTTACTGAAAATGGCAGATTAAGCAGGTTATATTATAAAATCTATGTCTAGGTTTTGTTTTATGTAAATCAAATAACATTTGGATGTAAATAGTCCTCTTCCCGACATAAATGTAGAACACCGAGCCGCTACAACGGAGCGTCCTGCATACTGTATATACTATAGGCTATTATATGGCAAAATGCAGATTCGTCACGCCACAACTTACGCAAATGAGATTGGGAGGCTTTAGTAAGTTTGATTTGATTTATTAATTTATTTGCAAAAGAACTCCCAACAACATGGTTGTATGGTGGTTGCTACTAGCCCAAAGTCAAAAGAGTCCAGCTCAGGTTTTTTTTCTTTTTTTCTTTACATTTATGTCCTCAACACAACTTTGGAAATAACTATGAAACGAAAAAAGAAAAGTATTAAACTGTGGCCCATTTTCACAATGCATCATGATCATAAGGTAAACAAGTAAACAATCATAATCAAATCAAATAATTTAACAGATATATACTTAATAGACACCCCTTAATAGACACCTTAATTAACTTCACTTCCTATTAACGTCATTAGATTACATCTGTTGACAACTAGCTCATAATTTCCCTCTGTAATGTTCAAGAGTGCATCCGTTTTCCTTTGTTTGAAATTTGAGACTGAAGTTAACCTGGAGACGAACTGCTTTACCTGGCCACACCTTGATTTCTCTCAACAGTTATTGACTTTATGGTGTGTCTTTGTAGAATATCTATCATTGCTTGCATCAACACATGAAACAATGCCCACTCCCTCTAAAGACTTCTCAGAGTTCCACAGTGAAAACAAATCCTTTGTTACAGGAAACATTTGAGGGGGAAAAAGTGGTTTAATAGATGAAACCCCTTTAATGCGGCCACAAAGTGGGCCCCATTCTTCCAATCACTCACTCAACTTCCTCCTCTTTTCCTCCATCTTCTCTTGTTAGTCAGGAGGTGTTGTGCATGCTGATACACAAAAGGCTCCACATCTTTTTCTGCTGGGCATAAATTACGCCCGTGCGGCGGATCGTCTATGAGTGCTTTCCTCTTGGTGTGAACAGGCCAACATGGACATGGAGATGGGCCAGAGTACAAGATTATTCACAAGTCACAATGAAGCATTTTGCCAATAAAATTCTATGTGTGATGAAACTGATTGCTCAATAGCCAGTCTATAGAAGTAAAGTAACACTTTACAAGGTTAAATTTTTTTAAATTAGTTAATACATTAGGTATCACAAAGTCACAGTGAACAATTTTAACAGCATTTACTAATTTACACTACCATTCAAAAGTCAGTAAGATTTTTTTTTTTAAAGAAATGTATACTTTTATTCAGAAAGGATACTTTAAATTGATATTATAAATTGAATAGTATAGTGATATTAATTAATTAATATAGTGATATGCAAAAATATTTGTTTCAGATAAATGCTGTTCTATTGAACTTAAGCAACATAACTATTTTCAACATTTATATTAATTAAAAACAAAACAAAAAAATATTGAGCACCAAATCAGCATATTAGAATGATTTCTGAAGACTGAAGTAATGGCTGCTAAAATTTCAGCTTTGCCATTTTAATAATTATTAAAAATAAAAAAAAGTTATTTTAAATAGTAATAATATTTCATAATATTACAGATTTCACTGTATTTTTGATTAAATAAATGCAGCTTTGGTGAGCATAAGAGACTTCTTTTAAAAACATTAAAACATGTTTCTGACACCAAACAGTAAACTTTGGTAGATTAAGTTAATGCTACTTTATAAATGTACTATAGTTTATTTGTTAATTCATGTTTCTTGATTGTTTCTAACCTGAAATGTTAAAAAATTATATTACTATATGTTTAAAAACAATTAACCTTGATTAATAAATCCAGTATTGTTCATTGGTAGTTTATGATACCTAGTGTTACCAGAATTTATTGCATCGCTCTCTGGAATACTTAATTTTGATTGGTCAATCACAGCATTCAGTGGTCCAATATTTCCTAATGTTCACCATTGTCTATGGCAACTCTGACCACTCATCTGGGTAACTGAAACCTGTGCTACTTTCTTGACTCTCATATCACACCACAGACTCGCTCTCTCTTGTTTCATTCAAACTCAGCTGGGGCCAATATCAACTGTAGTGGAAATGACCTCAGCTGGCCTTCAGTATTAATATTACTGTAATATTTTTTTGCAGTGTTTGTCTTATTGCTGGATCGATTATTTTGTACATGTTATAAGCTGAAGCTTTAAGATAATATACAGGTAAAATGATAAAAAAAAAAATATTTTTTATCAGTTTATCAGCCCTTTTTTCTTTTTTTGGTCAGTAATAAGAGAGATATACGAGAGTGTACGGTCAACCGGTCATTATCACAAAATAAACCCCTTCAGGGTGACACAAGACCCCCAGCTCTGTGTCAGGGCCCTAATCACCTTGTCATTTTGTGATAATGACTGTACTTGCAAATGTGCCACATTGATTTAAGTTATTTTCTCCCCTCCTGCACTGTTTAAACAGTAGGTGATATCACAGATCCACACTATCTTGTTTTAGACCACAATAAAGCATCAAGTCAAGAAGCTCAGAACCTGATATTCCTCATGCCTCCTTTCCTCCAAGTCTTATCAAATGTTCAGCTGAGCAGACCTCATCCATCCACGGGATCTTTTCAGATGAAGACTACTGGTGTTCACTTCACCCTCTCTGCCTTATCTGCAGTCTTGTTTTAGGGTAACGCTTTGCATTTTTTAAACATCTGTCTGTTTATTGCTTGATTTTGACCCACACGGTCCTGCATCTGTCTTTTACCGAAGTAGGTGGTGCAGTGGGGCAGAAAGACAGCGTGCGTGTTTAACGTAGGAAGAGGGAGGAAAGGAGCGACTGAAGACTCATTTAAATGAGATATACAGCCAAACCTCATATGCATGGCCGAGAAGAGAGGGGGGGGGAGGGGAAATGAGAGGAGGAAAGAGGAGAGACAGAAGAATTGAATATGGATTAGAGGGATGAATATTCTATTATTTCGCCCCATTCTGCTGATCTCCCTGTTGCTCCTCAGTGCTCGAGTTGAAATATATTGATGTGGCAGAGAGATCGGTTTCTGTGGCCCATGTAGTCCAGGGGAGATGTGTGGGTGTGCCACTTGAGCCGTGGATTATGGGTACAGGACGGTATTCATCTACCTCCCTCAGACCTGAAGCCAATTTACTGCCAGTTTTCCAGGTGCACGGATCTGGTTTAGAGTAATGAATGCCGATGAGCTAGTTTTCTTATGGCCGGCATTAGCCGTGCGTGTGTACGTGTTGCCGGTGCATCCATGCTGCGTGACAGAAGATCTGCCTTGGCCTTTGTCTATGTTTGTAATCTCTGAGATGATTAGGGAAGTCTCTTACCCCCTGCGGAAGAGCCTAGAATGATCCCTGGGGCCCGGGATGCATCCGCACATACTGCTGAAGCATACTGAATGCTGAAGCATACTGAAAACAGGGACAGCGAGTTCAAATATGGGGCAGGGTATTGTTGTATAGAAAATATACAAGTTAACCCTACAGGAAGTGGCATGGCAAGTGAGTTTGTATTTGTCTAATTTAAAAGTGGCCATTCACAGAGCTTTAGCGTGTTGTGTGTAGCCAACTAACAAAGGAAGATTTGGCTGCTCAGAGGTCAGATACCCTATCTGACCTCTGAGCTGCCAAATCTTCCTTTATTAAGGTCTGCGAGGTGAAAGCTTATCTAACACAAGCCTCTGCAAGCTTCATTACAAGACACGCAACTGCACAAACCATAAACCAGCAAAAGGCTTTCCTTAACTTACTAACCACATTAGCAGCTCCGAGCTAATTAGCAGAGTGCTTAAAGGTGTAGTATTTCTTTCCTTGTATTTTGTATTTCAATAAAAATTACTTTGCAAATAATCACAAGATCTACAGTATTTTTTAAAAAGAAATAGTTCACCCAGAAATTAATCATTTTTACTTTTAATATCTTATTATATTTAATTGTTTTTTTTTTTTTTAATAAATATATTTATATATGTATATATATATATATTAATACATTTATATATTATATATATATATATATTTATATAATTTAGATATTTAATATATTTAAATAAATATATTAAAATAATATACTTTATATACTCACATTATGTTTAATAAAAGTAATTAATATTTTAATAGTTGTTTATAAAAGTATTATTAAATGAAGTTGAATTCCATGAAATAAAATAAAAGTTTCTATATATATTCACATATGACTTTCTTCTGTAAAATAACTGAAGGAGAATTGTACTTTTGGCTCATTTGCATTGTATTTTTAGCAGATATTATATGGTCGTATTAGTCAGTAAGGGCTGATTAACCAGAAATTAATCATTTTTGCTTTATTATTATATGTACTTCTTATTTTTATTTTTAAAATACATTTATAAAATGTACTTAATTTGTCTATTCATTATTATATTGTTTTATTTTAAATTTATACTTACATGGTTATAATATTTATTTTTTATGTTTTTTAAATATTACATTTAATTAAAATATTATCTTTAAAAATGACTCAAGAACCATACAATTAACATTAAAGTGGTACATGTGACTTGCATACTATACTTCTGAAAATAAGAATATGTAAGCCCCTATATAAGACTTCTGAAGCAATAATATCTCTTTATGTGATAAACTAACTGTAATTTAAGTTTGTTTAAAAGTTTGGTAATAGTCACATTATTTACTTCTTCAAAAATGAAGCCTGAGGCCTGAATGAATGGAAAAACTTTGAATTGCAAGTGTGTGTATTGTGCAGACAGCTCCTTTGCATCCTTTTAAAGCACTCTAGTTGGTGAGTCTACATTGGCTTAAGGACTCCATGTATTCTTCAAGGGCAGCATTTTCCTATATAAGGTGAGCGAAATCGGACCCTAATGGCTTTGAAGGAAAGAGTGATCACGAGGAAAGTAAGGTCAGACAGAAAGAGTAAGACAGAGATAAAGTCCCACCTCTCTATCAAAACAGCACTCTCAAACTGAACAGTCAGCTTACACAAGCTCCTGTCACTAAAGGGCAATGGTTCACTTGCAAAACCAAAAAAGTACAATGTCTTACAGTTGTCAGCGGTAGCATATAGGTGACCACAAGACATTTTTTCCAGCCACATGAGATGAACCCTTTGGTTGAGTCAAACATTAGGAACGAACCAGTTTTTTAGTTTTATTTTAAACACATGCACATTTCTGCCTAAAAAAGTAAATATGTAAAAAAAAAAAGTGCAGGTGTGTATATTGACAAACACACATGCTTTATTATATTGTTTGATATAATAAAGACAAAATTTGGTGCAATTACTGTATATATGATATAAAATGTGTTTTTATTGCTGTGCAGTGTTTTTGCTTGATAGCAGTCATCCTTTTTCTCAACATATTATTTGGTTTTCATTTATATGGTTTTTGCGGTCCTGTTCTGGTTCTGTGTTATTGCGTGTCTTCATTTCCCTCTCTATCCCTCCCTCCACCCCCCTGCCATATATTAATTCTCTATCTTTTCAGGATCCAAAGAACAAGATTTGAAGCTTGAGCAATTTGACCTGACATAAGGAGATGTTTAGAGATGTGCTCCCATAGAGAGAATGAGAGAGAGAGTGACATGCAGACTGACTTGTTTTCGGGGACCTCCCTCTCCCCAGTGCCCCTTCGCATTGTTCCCATGTCCTGCTTGACTGCCGGCGTCTAATCTTGAGGGGTAAAAGAGCAGAGACTCCCTTGGGTTTCTGTGCTCAGCACCTTGTTAGACAGCTCCTCCAAGTGCACTGGTTCCTGCCTCTGCTGTCAGCCTCCACTCGCCATCTCCTCCATCTCGGTGTCTCTCAATTGTTCCTTTTTTAAATCTCACTTCTGCCGAGACATGTCGGCCTGTCGTTTGGAACCGCTGTATTACAGCAGCGCTGAATGAGGAGCTGTCAGCTAACTCATGCTGTAGAAGAGTGCAGCGTGTTCACATTAAAAAGAAGTGTAGGTTGGGAAATCATGCAGTGTTTACAGAATATCAGAGTGAAGGTGTGCGCTGTGTGTGATACTGTTAAGGGAAGGGTCTTTACCACCGCTTGCTGTCGTGTGTGTACAGACTAGTCTCTTCCTCTAAGACTCTGTCATCAGTGTAGTCAATGCAATAACTGATAATGAGGCTGTCATCATTTACATGTAGATGCAGTTAATTAGAGCTGCAAGTTATTTAATAAACTGAATTTCCATCTTCAAAGTGGATGAGGCTACTTAAAACATGAGAATGAAATCATTTGCCAGTTATAGTTGCATCTTAATATATCATAATAATAGAATAGGATGGAGTAGAATAGAACAGAATAGAGCAAAAGAAAGTAAGCTATAAACAGCTATGTAGCTATTTTTAAATATTAATAAAATGATAGAGTAGCACAGCATAGAATGGAATAGATTCGAATGGAATAGATCTAAATAAAGAAATAGAATAAATAGAATTAGAATACAGCAGCATAGAACACAATGGAGAAGAGTAAAACAGAATAGAATTGAATAGAGTACAAAAGAGAAAATAAAGCATGTTTTAAATCTCTGAAACTTTTAAAAAGGAAAAACATTACTGACAATGTAACAAAGTAATCAAATATTCAAGATTCGGGGTGACCAAATGTAAAAGTTTTAGAATCTTTTGAAGCAAAAAATATTAATGATGTAAAATAATAAAAAAAATAATCATTTCCAGACATTAAAGAAGGCAATATTCAGAATAGTGGCATGCTTTGCATTAAAATAAATACATTGAAAAAAAAATTCAAATAAATTAATTACATTTTGTTTATTTACAATTTTAGAGTAAATCCCCTGAAAGGTTAGTTCACGCTGCTCAACAAACACAAACTTCCAGCAGTTAGGTATTAGGTTTTGTTGGATCAGTGATTTCGCCCTGTTGATGATTGTTGGGCAGTATGAAATTGACATTTATGTTCTGTAGCATTTTAAATCCATCAATGAAATGTTGGTGTTAGTTGGGGCAGCTTGAACTAGCTTTCAGAAGACAGTAAAAGACTCTCTTCATTAGTCAAAGAATAAGTAAAGACTCTCTTCATTAGTCATTTGCTCTCTAAACAATGTTTACCGACAATGTAAAAGGTGTTTAATTCAGCCCGGAGCTCTCACAGAAAGCCTTCTGTCAGTTTGATGGACAGAACATACAGTATGTTACCCTGATGAAGAGCATATCTTAAAGTGAGAATAAGATGACACACTGTAGCATCAGCGAATAGCATTTGTATTATCTACTAGTTTAGTGCTAAATCCTTCAGTCAATCATTTAGTTCCTACTCAAAACATATTTTAGGCTCAGGTGAGAGGAAGAGAGTGCAGTATGCAGTAACAAAAACTACTCTACCCCTCCTCCTCCCACCGTCCCTCCTATTGCAATTAACATGTATATGAGGAGTCTCAATGGTGTCAAATGGAATTAATTAAAAGTGTAAAACGGCTATTAAGAGAATGTGGAGAATAAAGGCAGCAGGCGAATCGTCTCTCAAGGGTCAGCCGCACAAGAAACAAGAGTTCCTCACATCCCGCAGGACACGCACTTTCCAGCAAATGCCACCCTCCTTTTATTTATTTATATTTTAAACTTGCCTCCCTCCTATTACCTTGTAGCTGACTATATCAGCGGTACGGACATGGAAGTGCTTCACCATTCTCTATAGCGGCTTGTGGTTTCTGAACTAATGTGAAATCACGAGGGCTAAAGCTTGAGAGGAGCCCGCTAGAATAAATTAATTGAAAGGATTAATGATGGATTTGCAGCAGCTACAGATGAGAGGAAGACAGTTTATTGAACTCTGAGAAAAGTGGCTTTTTTAAGCTGCTTGAGACGGGCTGAGGAAAAAAAAACCTCATTATGATCAGAGGGGATGGACTTTTGTCCCTCAAACCCTGCTCCGAATCTCTAAAGTTCTAGAGATGTCCACCCTCACTTTCCATATTATAGCAACATGCAGCTAATTAGAATACGGGCGGTAAGTGCGCCTCTTAAATGCATGCTAATTATCTCGTCTGCCGTCCATGACCGGAGTCGGGAGGTAATTGGCCCGCAGCAACGTGACAACTCCAATCATCTCCCGAAATTAGTTGCCCTTTACAAGGCCAGGCCTACTGCACTCCCCCTTAGATAGAGAGAACAATCAATTTGATAAGTGGCCATGCGGCCCATTGTTTTACATTAATTAGACTAATTGCAGAGTGTTAGTCTTTGTTGTGCAGTGTGAGGGTGGTCTTTTAAAATGCTATTTCATCGTACATATGGTGTAATTTTTCTTTCTTTCTTTCCCCCGCACGCTGCTGGAGTCCCACCGTAGCGCCGCGGCTGTAAGTCAGCGCAGGTTGGAGCTCCTATGAACGCAGGGTTCTGTGACTGTGCCTTTGATTGGATTTCACAATGTGGGCTATGTCCCATAAACCATGTCTATGCCTAGGACAAAAATATAGGCCATGTCTTATTCATATAGCATTAGCCCAAAGGCACTCTCACCTAGCCTCATATTTATAACCTGGATTATTTTACCCACTGATCAGCGCTAATGGCGTATTTAGCCTGGGATGTGGGGATGCACCTGATATAAGACTAAAGATGTGTAACGAATCAGCTCATGACAGGAAATATGAATAATTAACCATAACTAGTTATAATTAACTATTCATATTTTAGATCCGCTGTAGATATTTAGCTGACCTCTCAGGGTCAACTGTCTTGTCAATTCTAAGAACGTTAATGTCCTGGTTAAGGGAAATAACTTTCTTACTGTACAATTCTACAAAAGCTTGTAGCGTAAATCTGCATGATTAAGTGACTCCAGTTATAAGCAAACAATGAACCACGTCAAGTGTGATACAAGTAAGGTTTTATTAACTACATAAACACATAAACTGGTCTAACATCCTACATAAACACATAAACTGGTCTAACATACACATACACACACACACACATACAGTTGGTATAGGAAAGGGTTCAAGTTTAACTCAATACAGAAAGAGACATAAGGAATGGAATTTATGAAACCATTTGCATATTCAGCAGATCTACACCTGAGGGATACGTCAGATGTGGGCTATGTCCCATAAACCATGTCTATGCCTAGGACAAAAATATAGGCCATGTCTTATTCATATAGCATTAGCCCAAAGGCACTCTCACCTAGCCTCATATTTATAACCTGGATTATTTTACCCACTGATCAGCGCTAATGGCGTATTTAGCCTGGGATGTGGGGATGCACCTGATATAAGACTAAAGATGTGTAACGAATCAGCTCATGACAGGAAATATGAATAATTAACCATAACTAGTTATAATTAACTATTCATATTTTAGATCCGCTGTAGATATTTAGCTGACCTCTCAGGGTCAACTGTCTTGTCAATTCTAAGAACGTTAATTTCCTGGTTAAGGGAAATAACTTTCTTACTGTACAATTCTACAAAAGCTTGTAGCGTAAATCTGCATGATTAGTGACTCCGGTTATGAGCAAACAATGAACACGTCAAGTGTGATACAAGTAAGGTTTTATTAACTACATAAACACATAAACTGGTCTAACATCCTACATAAACACATAAACTGGTCTAACATACACATACACACACACACACACACACACACAGTTGGTATAGGAAAGGGTTAAAGTTTAACTCAATACAGAAAGAGACATAAGGAATGGAATTTAAGAAACCATTTGCATATTCAGCAGATCTACACCTTTCGGGATACGTCAGATTCTTAGTTCAAACACACCTTTGTAAAAAGGTGTAACTGATACTTAATGTATCAATTAATAAGACTAAGTTTGATACTTGCGAATCTCGGCTGTCGGAAAGAGATTCCTGATCTTAAGGCCCCAGATCTTGCATAAATTCGTTGATGAAAAGAACCAGTTTGAGTCAGAGAATCTTTGGTGAATGGAAAAGTCAAGGCCGAAAGGCCTGGCACTGAGCCTTGATATCCTGAAGCGCCTCCTCACATCTTCATCTTAGCATCGACCGAACCACTGACTGGGGCGGGTCACATGAAGTGTGGCCTTTAAAGCCTGCAGAGATTCACGCCTCTCAAGATGGGCTTGCCCAATGGGGAAGTCCGGAATCTCAAGTGGGAGTTCTGCGTTTTTATGGCCCTTTGTTTCTAAGCATGGTATTTCGCATATGTAATTCGCTTGGGTGTTGATGCACAAATTAGTAAAGATTCTTAGGACATCAATATGTTGCATAGGTATCAGCATGTAATATGCACTCTCAGTTAGATCATCCGAAGATGAATTCATAGAGACCACACATGATATAGGTGAGGTTATATTAACTAGTGGTCTATCATAACATGCATAAAACAGCATACACTACAACAGACAATATACAAGAACAGTAATGGTATACACAATGACCTGAAGGATATGTGTATTCAATCAAAGAAAGGTTTTCCTATGAATTAATTAGAGAACAGTCCATTTCTCTGGGCATTATGTGTCTTTCCTATGAGGAAAATGAGGGAGTTTCTCTGCCCGCATTCCTTTAGGCAATAAAACCAGTGATATCAGCATTGGTTGCCATGGAACCAGAGGCCTGTTCTGCCTTTCTGAGGTGTTAGGTGCACTTCGGGGGAAGGGTCCATAGACCCTCGTAATTGGCCCTTTGGTTAGGTGAGGGGGCGTTAGATATTATTTGTTAAATATAACAAAAAGTTGTGTGTCTGATTGGTCCAAATGCTACAGATGTGAGGAGGCGCCAAAGGACGGTCCATCTTATCGAGGAAGCGCTGCATATTCATGAATTTGCATCACAAATCTCTCCCTACATTGGAATTACACATAGTTCCCTCATATAAAAGATGTAAGAAGGCTGTGGACAGCAGAGGAGGTTTTTGCTGTGCTGCAGGTTTCGTCAACAGCGTATTGCTACTGAAGCAGTTTAGGAGTGGCAATTATAGTTTTGGACATGTCATTGATTTTGCATCATGATTACATGCGTGTCAGAAGGGTTACCGATTGTGAGCCTTCTCATTACATTAATGTATTTGCTAACGTTTAGCCTGTGTAATGTTCTCAAGTTCCTGTCTGTGAAGGTTTTTTATTCTTTTTACAATGCACTAATACCTACATTTATTTGCGTATCTTTCATTTCTTTTTTAGAATGCAAAAATAACTGTTTATAGCAGAATGTCACAACATTAGCTCATACAGTGAATGTGAATGGTGACTATAGAGCTGTCAGTCGAGCTATTCAGTGAATAACAGCTTAAATTTCAGTATAGTTTTCTTCACACAATTACATTTCTTTTTAAAAAGGTTGTATGTACCGCTCATGGTTTTGAGTGAACTATTCCTTTAAAAACTTAACAGTAAATGTAATAGTATCTGCTACAAGCTATAGCTTACATACTTTGTTATTGAAGTAACTTATTAACTATCTTGAACCAGAATTCTTTTTCCTGAAAAAAAAGATAGAAAACTGAATAATATATAAACAAGTCAAAACATTTCACCAGATAATTGTAATGAATGTTATGTAAATTTATTGTAATAAAAATAATAATAATATTTTGTATATTGCCACAAAAACCCAGTAAAATGACAAAATGTTGCACAGGCACCTGTGTAGAGATTCAAATTAACTGTTTTTATTTAGTTACCCCCCCCCCCCCCCCCATAAACTATTAGTTTAAATAAACCACCTCAATGAACTGATTCATTAAAATTAATAAATATTCTCAATGGCTCATATGCAAGCTGTAACTTTGCAGTGTTTTGTGACACTATACTTCTACTGTCATGCTACTGAAAAATGTAGTTAAGATAGTAGCATTGCTACTTTTAGTTACACCCCAACATTATTAATATAAAGTATAATAAAAAAAGCAATATGAATGCAACAAAGTTCATAAGTCGGGAAGAAGGAGGCAGGAACCGGCGAACACTCAAAGAAACTTTAATAATAAAATAAACACAAAATAGCGCGACAGCCCCTCGCGGACGACTGCTGCGCACAAACGAAACCAAAACACAAAATAAAATCCAGGCCTGGTCCTCTCTCGTCTTTCCCTGTCATCACTCCTCCTTTGTATCCTTCCGGAGCTCCTCCGTGAGACTCGAGACCGGTGAGTGGCGCAGGTGTCGCTCATTATCACTTACTCCACCTGCCTCGCTCTGTTCCCACGGCTCTCGGCCCCGCCCCTCTCGTCACAATGAAATATTATTTTACTGTTGTGTTTTTTTTTTTTGAGTCCACAACTGTTGATGGTAATGACAGGGAGTATTCTTGAAAAAAAAAAGTCTGTGTTCCCAGTGCTATATATTTGTCTTTTCTTGAGAGGGGATAAGCATGTTATGTGAGATGTAAGGAACTGAGGCACGTTTGGATATGTGTGAAGCAGAGGAATCTCATACCTGCTGCCTCCTCCGAGGCCTGAAGCTTCCCCAGAGATCTACTTAAGGCAGCGCATGAAAATGAACAAGGAAGTGCTTTATCTCTCCTCACACTACCATGCTTAACACATCATGTTAGCAGAAAGAGAGAAAAAAGCCCTCACTCTGAACACTTAGGTATAATTTTACGCTCAGTATCACAGAGACTGTTTCTTAGCTGGCCTACATAGAATCAGGCTCGAATAGAGACAGAAAGATTTAAGTCAACTGTTGAAGAGGGACTGCTATTCTTATTTTTGTTCTCTGTCTGATTTATAATTGGGTTGTGTTTGAGATGGCCCCATACAAATTCAAACTGCATGCTTAGTGAGTATAATAAACAAGAACATTAAATTAACATTTCAATGATAAAATAAATGATTGAATGAATAAGTTAAGAATGCTATGACAGATTCAGTGAGTCATTTCAATTGGTAAGACCAGGTAAGTAAAAAAAAAACACTGGCTGATTCATTGAATCATTAGACCGATTCAGTGGGTAAGACAAGAACTTTTCTGGCTGATTCAGTGAATCATTACGACTGACTCAATGAGTAAGTCAAGAGCAGCTTTCACCGATTCAGTGATTTGTTATACAAATTCATTGAGTAGGTCAAGAACCACAAGTTTGCCTTATTTTTTATTATTCGTGACAGATTCATTAAAAAAATGGCATTTGTTCATGAATCGAACTGGTTCTATTCATAGATTTCTGTCTCTCTCATCACATTAAATTATAACTCAGTAAAATCGAATTTATTTTGCCATGATGCTGCCACTCAATATCAGTTAAGCAGAATGCTGATGTTTAAAAAACGCTGAAAGCACTGAATGTGATAAATCATTTGATTTGAGTATTTAAAAGGAAAATGAACCCAAACCTAAACGCGATCACCATCTTGGCATGGAAGACAATTTCTGCATACATGCATATTTTGCACACTGTGCTTTAACCTGAATTCTGATGTGTCTTACTCTCAGCCAATTTTCCATTGTGTCTAAATCGTGACGTCTGTTGTTTGGTCATATCTGTAGCTGCTTATTGTTGACTGATGCATTGCTTCTCTGAAGGCCAGGTTGTGCCCATATCTCAGAGGGGAAATCTAGCTGAGTGGCTTTATCTGAAATGGAGAGAAAGCAGGAGGCACCGGGCTCTCTAAGTGAACCAAATGTTGCTCCTGGCAACAGCAGATATGCCCGTCTCCAGTCCTGTGCCTGGAGATGAAAGTGCCGTTGGGCCCCGTGCCTATATATGCACAGACTTTCCCACAGAACTAAGAGGACGGAGGGTGAATGAGAGGAAGATAACTGCTACTGAGAATAGAGAGATTTTTCATCTATTTGAGATACATGAATATAATGCTGATTTTGCACATTTAAGTGAATGTTTTTAATGATCGATAGATATAGAAATTGATAGAATCTCAGTTTGTGACTGTTTAAAGCAGGGGTCACCAAACTTGGTCCTGGAGTGCTGGTGTCCTGCAGAGTTTAGCTCCAACCCTAATCAAACACACCTGAACAAGCTAATCAATGTCTTCAGGATTACTAAGGCTATAGGCAGGTGAGGTTTTTTTTCAGGGTTGGAGCTGAACTCTGCAGGACTGCGGCTCTCTAGGACCGAACTTGCCTACCCCTGTACTAGGCAAACTCAGGCAGGCAGGTGTGTTGAGGCAAGTTGGAGCTAAACTCTGCAGGACACCGGCTCTCCAGGACGGAGTTAATGCTACTAGCACCTTTTATTGGTGTTATGATGTTACGAAAGATGCTGCAGTGTACAAATTTGTATTTGGGTCAATGACTTGATGCTCGTCTGGATGTATGAATTTATAAAAAAATGTCCTCTGATATCATAATAAAAGAAAAAAGGCTCATTAAAAGGATCAAAAGAAATTTCATAAAAAATTTAACTGATAAATTTAAGTCATTCAAATATCACATGGTTTGACCTTTTTATAACAAGACAAGGTTACTTAAGTTTGTAAAATATCATTTGAGGTGACTCCCAAAAATGCAATGCTATTTATGAATTATTAATTCATGATATTTGGGAAAAAATAAAAACCTTGAAAAAATATATTTAAACTTTTTGGAAAATAATGAGTAAGATGTATGCACACAGATAGATTTAAGGTGTAAGGACAATATGTCAATACTTGACACTTGATGGTTACACCACAACATTTTATTTGATATTTATTTTACTTTTGACTTTTCTTGAAAATGCTATACCGGTTTTCAAAACCATATGAATCCAACATGAATACAAAAAGTAAATTTCTAAGAACATCAAACTAGAGTTTTAATTTTTGTTCACCCTTTCTATTGTAAACGCTTTTATTTGTGATTGACCCATATCACTGTGATTATTATTGTTGGCATTATTATGCACTTATATTTCATCTGTACCTTTTTCTATATCTTTATATGCCTGTGCTGGGAAAGAGCTGAGAGCGGCAGGGCTGGTAACCGGATATATGCTGGACATTAGTTGACAAGGTCAGAACTCATCTCTCCTTCTTTCTTTATGTGGGCCAGGTTGCACTGGCACCCTGTTTTTTTAACAGATTTTGTACATTTTGTGTTGTTTGTGAGAACTGGACCGATATACAAGCCAGTTGTTCAGTCATTATTTAGTGTTTCATATTACATAACATCACTCTTTATCTTCTATGCCTTTTATTTCGCAGACCTGTCTTACTCCCTCAGCCAAACTGGTGGTGATTTCCCTGGCTGCTTTGCATATCCCATTAATATTTTATTGCAATCATTCATATCTGTGTGCAGGGTTGACCTGAGCACCAGCATGTCAGCCTGCTTTGCTTGTAGTACAAAATGTGGTTTACATGAAACAATTAACACAGAACCCCAAAGGCCTTTTACAGGTCCAGTGTAGGAAGCCCAAGTCGCCCCAAATACCTCTCATAGCAAAAAGGCAGAGCAACCGTGACAATATAAAATCTTGTATCAGAGCCACACTTTTGTTGTTGTTGTTTTGTGTTTTTCTCAGTGGTACACAACTTAGGCTTCATATCAGCACAAGCATTGTGTGTGATGCCTGTACTCCCATGGTGGAAGTGTCTGAGATTAAAGATGTGTCTATCTTTTGTACAGGCTCTGATTACATTAGTGTATTTTTGGCAGATGAGCACACAGCCTTTTAATTGAAATCATTCATCAATAGCTTCTATGACTTGCCTTGATTAAGTTGTCTAATGTGTCCCTTTAGTGTAGCTATACATTGGGGCTTTTATCAATACTTTTTAGATTTAACCTATTTTATAATTATTACATTTGACACAAATTATATATATATATATATATATA
>NW_015505370.1:2387258-2389679 GCF_001515645.1 Sinocyclocheilus grahami
ATATATAGTATTTATAAATTATTCTTATGAAGAACAAGAAATGACTCTGATATATATCAATCAGATATTGCTAGTAAATTTCACAAATAATGACAAAGAAATGGCAAGTAACATTAAATTAAATTTGATTTTTTTAAAGTAGAAATACAACTTTTTTTTCTTGTAAAACAACTTTGAAAAATCATTTATGATTTTTTTTTTACAGTGCACTGAAATAAATGGTGTAGAAACAATTTTCACTTAGAAATTGCTAGTAAATGTCATAAACAATTATAGAGAAATGGCCAGTAACATGTTAAATTAAATATGAAATGTAATTGTACTTTAACAGTATTTTCCTGTAAAACCTACATCATTTTTTTTCCAACTTCAAAAAAGTTTTTTTTTTTTTACAATGTAACAATAAAAAAATTATTATTACTATTGAGGGTTATAAACAAGTGGTAATACCTCTAACTTTCAGATTTCAATATTGAGGTTCACTATTCATGCTTAGCCGTTCAGTTTATTTTAACCGTTTTAGATTGTTAACTTCTGTGAAATGCTAATATAAACTTCCCTGAAAAAGCATAAATAACGTGAGAGTGCTTCTTTTCCCACAAGCCATGAACGACTTGGGACGATATTTCTGAAATTACGAGCTGTTTATGCATATTTATTTCTGCTGACATTTTAATTATTTGGGGCTCCGTTGGAGAGATCACATAAAAAGTCCTATAATGCTCCCCCTAATTAGTATCACCTCCAAATTAAAATGGAGGACTTTGGGAATGCTGTCATTTTCAGAAGGCCATATTGGAATTATGTTTCAATCAGCAGCCGTGAAATAATTACTTGTACACTTCTAACTGCCCGCATTTACCAAACAGTCTGCAATTTACAGCCATCATGTCCGGCAAAAGCAATCAATGGGGTGGCTATAAATTCTGCCGCAGTCAAACAGACGGATATTGTTTGTGTTTGATTGTGAAACATTAGAGCCAGGCTGAAGCTTGATATTGTGATATTGCTGCTTGAGAAATTTAGATGGTTGCTCTTAGCCTCTTACCGTGCGTTCACACCGCCGGCGGCGAGAGCGTCAAAGTGGCCGGAAGTCATTCATTTTCAATGCGAGCCGGCGACGAGCAGTGGTGCGGTGCGTCTTGGACGGTGAGGGCGTCGAGGAGAGTTGAAGTCAGGTTAACTTTATGGTAATGAGCTATGACGCGGTTCGGCGGCAACTAATCGGAATGTAGAAGTCCACCGCTTGAGAGGATTCCAGAGAACGCAGCCCTGTAAACTTTGGTTCCGACCACATTAGTTCCCAAGCAAAATGATGAAGAGGTTGATTATTGCTATGGCGGATTTCCTAATAATCTAATAATAATTCCTAAACAAAAAAATGATGCGTGGACCAAGTTATCTGAGATTGTTGGTGTTCCTGGCGAGTTGCTGATGTTATGACGTTATATATTTTCTGAAAATAAGCAGGAATTTCATGCTAACTTTAGCACGAGAGCATGCAAAACTGTTACTGCTGCAGAATATTTCTGACATATCGACACATATTGGATTAAAAGAAAAATAGGTGTTGTAAAGAGCTGCAGCTATTTTTTTTTACATCTGATAGAGACCAGAGGTGTATGTCACACATTTTTAAATGAAAGCAGTCGCTGTAATTTCTGTAGGGGCTGTAATGGTTGTACACAAATTAATGTTAATTAAAGACCAAGGCTAGTAAATGTCTCCTATTGTCACGGACGGTGGTAGTGTGAGGAGTGCAGAACGAGGAGACCAGGAGTATGAAACCAAGAGATTTATTCTTGTCACAGGGAATCACACGTAGCATGAGGAGAAGACATCAACATACAATTCCAGACAAGGGAGAACTGAACGGGCTAGAACTAAATAGGGTAGATAACGAGGGGCAGACAGGTAATGGGGATAACTAATAACAAGGAACGGGTGATACTAATAATGTGAAAAGGAACCGGAAGGACCAAATAAGATGAAATTAGACTAAGTTAGCACTTAACCATGAACACAAAAGCCACACCACTCAAATGGCTTTTAATTGGTCTATTTCATTAGCAAACATGTAACTACAATAAAGTTCTTTCCATCGATCAATTTCTTACTTTCACATTTAAAATATTTCATGATTTTAATTTATACCCTCCTTGTGGTCAGTCTGCACAAGATCATCAAGCTTGTTTGCTTTGCGGCCCCTTTAAATACAAGACAAGCATTCGATCTACGTCAGAGCATTCACAAATCTTTCTACAGCGTTGTTGCAGGGCAGTCAGAGCGCATTTTGACGCTCTCGACGGTGGCGGTGTGAACGCACAGTTAGAAAATGCTTACTACTAATCAGACTTTCAGATCAGTATATAATATACAGTATATATATATATATATATATATATATATATATATATAAAA
>NW_015505371.1:0-4377 GCF_001515645.1 Sinocyclocheilus grahami
TCCCCTTTTTAGAGCTAATAAATAATAATAAACGTTACACTGTTTTATGTGTTTATGGTTTGATTTTAATGTACAGCACTTTGTTCAGTCTTGTGGCTGTTTTTAAATGTGCTTTATAAATAAATGAACTTGAACTTGAACTTGAACTCTCCCAAATTAATGCATATTGGAAGCAGAAGTGTTTTGTTTGGAGCCTGCGATGAGGCCTTTTGTGTTGGAATAATTTTTAGTAGGAATAATTTTAATGCTCCTTTTATATTTGCTGTAACTATGTTGAAAATATATTTAGCATTGACTAACAATATCACATGGTATAAATGAAATGCAGTTTCCACATCACGTTTTTTCATTTACATACTGCCTTTAACGCATAGGTGCTATAAATGTCCTGTATGCAGATTGTTTTTGCCTTGATTAAGAATCAAATGTTATCAGTTTAACTGACAATAATAAAAATAATAATAGTAATAATAATAGAATTAGGCTAAAACATTTTTGAATAAATCAACAATATGTTACAATTATACCTGCTACATTCCCCTGTTGATGCGACAAACTGAAGACGGTCAATCGTTGTTGTTTGTTTTGTTTCGTTTTCTCATTGCCACTGACAATGGGGATTTGGTCAAAATGATTTTAAATCTTCTTATAGAAACAATGATGCTGAGGCAGATCAGACAATTGTGCAGAAACTGAGATGATTATGGAGCATAAAAAGGTAGCTTATTTAACGGCTTATGATATTGACCAGAGACATTGTTAGTAGGGGGAGAAACAGGAGTCAGATTATTACACATTAAACAAATAAGGGGTTTGAATTACGCTAATGAAGTGCTGACCAGCTCTCAGGGCCATTTAGGACAAAACATCAGTGACAGAGTCAGACTTCTGTTGCTCTATAAAAAACAAAATATGAAATATCTGACCTTTGGTTTAATGTGTTTAGTGCTATTAAATTAGGCCAGACATTCCTTCTCTGTTTCACACTCTCCTTATTTCTGTCTCAGTCAAAGGGCAATTGACTTAATTTACAGCTCTCATTTGTCAGTAGAGTGTTCTCCATTAAGACTGTTTATAGTGCAGTGGCTGAAACATTTAAAGATGAATAGGAGAAGCATACTAGAGGAAATAGTCCTATCCATTTATCTCTTAACACATGGCATTAAATGGTGTCACCGAGGTAAACATGTTGGGAAAACAAATGAGTCATTAAATACTGCACAACAGCTAAATCTATACTGTGCTACATAGTTAGCGAAGGTCATAACATCAAAACTGGTTGTGATTATGGGCAGGATGTGAAATACATTCTGAATAAACAACTTGGACACTTGGTGCAAGGACAAATCCATTCAGGGTTGCGATGAATTGTGTAATTTCAAATGGTAGATGTCTCTTATTTTGAATCAGCACTCATAATTGTTTGTACCATATGCCTTTGAATGATTTAAATCAAACATTTTGCAATGTATTCTGTTACCTGTTTAAAGAATCTGTTGGCGCATGAGATGAGACTCCACCCACAAGCAGTGATGTAATACATGAAAGTTTGTAACAGGGTCAATACTTTAACATTTTGTGTTTTCCATTTATGTTTTTCTTCATTTTCATTTCTTTAAAATCTTAAACTTGACAGTGCATGAACTATGCCATCTTGGTAGATGAGGCTAAGAAAAGTCTTACTTTGTTTTTTGAGGGGGAAAGGGTATGATGTGTAAATTGGGTTAATTTTGTATTTTCCAAACAAAGAGTTTGTCTGTGTGTGTGCTCTGGGTCCTGCTGGGTGAACAGATTGGTTTTGTTTGGCTCTTATGCCACCTCAGAAAGCTGAATGGGAGCAGTGTAGTAATTAAACTGTTGTTTGGGGTCATAGCAAAAAGCAACACAGCAAGGTAAAAAGACAAAAAAAAAAAAAAACCTGCAAATCTCCATATGAAGAATTTCCCACAAAGCTGCTTGTATAAGCGCCTCTTAAAATTTTTTTTAATATTGTTTCTAGTTGTATCTAGCTTGAAATAATAGTGTTCTGGATAGTTGCTAGCATTCCCTAGTGTGATATTCCAATATTATTTTAGCAATATAAAATATACTATAATGTCAATTGATATGTTATACATTACATTATATATTGTATTTCTTTTTTAAATGTGGGGTTAATTATTAATTGTTATTATTGTTGTTGTTTTTGCCACAAGGGTTTATAACCATGTGCTCACTGTTGCACATAAAAGCAACACTGAACACTGTGTGCACATACAGTAATAACTGGTAAAAATAAGTATTTTAATAAAACACAATCTGATTTTTCACACAGAGATTTCTTTTAACATAATTTTAGTATGTTTTTATTATTTTAATTAAAATGTGTTCTTACCTATTTGTTTTAAATGTATTGTTTCATTGAATTTTTTCACCATATGACAAAGTAATTAATTAGCAGGTTTTTACTGTAGCATTGTGAAATACAGTTTCTTTTAAGGTTTAAGAACATTTTCTACAGTGCACAAAGAGATACAGTGTACAGCGTCAAAGCAAGGGTCACAGTTTTGTTTTTCTTCAAAATAATTTCGCTGTCCTGCTTTTACACAAGATTATGTTCCACAGCTTTTCTTCTCAGCTCTCTGCTTCACACATTCATTCATGACAGGGATAAAAAAGGAAATCGTTTTATGTGGTAAATATAAATACAGTGATCTTCGTATGGCCAAGACTATTTGCCTGATGCTGTACAGTTTACCTGCCATCCCCTCCAATCGCTGTCCTGTCAGATTCTCTAGCAGAGTTTTTGTCTGGTAATTGAATTTGGTTGTTTATGCCTCCTTTCTGTCTCAGTGCATGCAGGTGATGTGCTATCACCACTCACCCTTCACACTCATTTTCATGCGCTCAGCACATGATTAGGTGTCATTTTATAATTCACACATCCATCCAATAAGCCCCTTTTCCCTTTGTCAGGAAGATGAATGAGGCCAGAACTGGGATGCTCCTTCACAATTATTCAGTTTTCATTTTAAAGAATAGGTGGCAAGAATGAAACATGGGATTTTAATTATGTCAAGAATAGAGGCTAACACAGAGTTTATGTAAAGGATAACAATAAATAAATAAATAAATAAATAAAGGGACATGAAAAATTGATTTGAAATGATTTATGGGAGAAGACTGCGGCGTGAACAGTGCTAAATCCAGGTGTAAACAGGATCCAACACGTAGTGAGAGGCAATCATGATACACATGTGCTCACATCACATAGCATTTAAGGAATAGTTCACAGAAAAAATAAAGTTTACGTAATGCTAAATTTCTGTAAATCTGTTCTGATGAAGAAACAAACTCATCTACATCTTGGTCTGAGGGTGCGTACATACTCAACTACTGCATTAAAAAAACTTGCCAAACTGTTGACTGAGTTTTACATTTTCTGAATTTTGGAAAGATTATAACTATAATTACCTAATATTTTGAGATATTAAGGCATAAAGTGCATGGTGCTGGATGAAAAATTCAGAATTAATTGCTTGGTTCTGAAGACTTTGTGTTAGTCTCAGTGTAGATCACTGAAGCACAAAGGTGTGTAAAACAGATTTAGATGATCTGAACACAGATTTACAGTGCCAAAACCGAAAGGTTTTTTTTTAATGCCACATCATCTATAAAGATTCTTGCAAAGTAAGAATTTAAGATTTTATTTTGTACTTGATTTTCTTGCTATTTTAAATATTATACTTAAATATGATAGATGGAGCATCCAGATACCGAATTACAAATTACACCTCAGGAATTTTGAGTAACATAACTGCTAATGGCCAAGTTTGTTGTTTCTTGTTTGTGTATTGTAATGTAGTAAAATCATAATGACCTCATAATTTGTAGCTATTATTTCATGGCCAAATTATGCATGCTGTATAAATTAAGCACAATAATCCATCATCAAATGCAGAGTGCATTCATTCGACTGAATTGCATGAAATATAAATGAACCACGAGAACCTGCTGAGGAAATGACAGTTTAATGCGAGTATATATTTGAAAGAGAGAGTACTTATTTCTTTGAAGAATCATTTTGCTACAATCCCCAAACTTACGTGAAGACACGGGGCAACAGGGACAGCCCGGAGGGCAGGACCTCGTACTGATATGCTCGTCCTTCGGACGCGAACCACAGCAATGGTCTGTGGTGCGGAAGGGTCGACTCATGAAGTACACATCCTTCAGGTCGACCGCTGCAAACCAATCTCGGGGACGGATGCACCCGAAGATGCGTTCCTGCGTCAACATCTCGAATGGTAACCTCTGTGAAGGGCCCGGTTCAAGACACGCAGATCCAAGATTGATCGTAACCCACCGCCTTTCTTGGGTACAATGAAGTAGGAGCTG
>NW_015505371.1:4505-4947 GCF_001515645.1 Sinocyclocheilus grahami
GCTGGAGGGACCGGCTCTATCGCATCCTTCGCCAGTAGGACTGCGACCTCCGCCCGCAAGACAGGACCATCGGCCGCCTTCACTGTTGTGAAGCGGATGCCACTGAACTTGGGGGGGGACGCTGGGCGACTGAATCGCATAGCCGAGCCTGACGGTTCGAAGGAGCAAATCGAAACAGGCTGGGTAGCTCAAGCCAGGCTCCCAGACACCCCGCTAGTGGCATCAACGGAACTACAGGCGTACCCGCAGTGGGGCAACGTGGAAAAACGCAGGGTCCCGGCACGGGTGTCTCGTAGCCGGTCCGAGGCGGGGTCTGGTGTGTGTATCACTGACCTGCGTTCGAGCAGAGTATGGTGCGTTGGTAGTCCGTTGGTTCGTCCTCCCGATCCGCCCACTGCTGCTCGCTGGCGAGAGAGGAGGGTGAGTGTGATACGCACTAGAT
>NW_015505371.1:5281-22498 GCF_001515645.1 Sinocyclocheilus grahami
CCAGGTAACGACCGCATCCAGAAACGCTTGGGTGATACGTTGTCTATAGCAAGACCCACATCGTCTTTATAAAGACGTAACGTCAAGTTTGCCAAGCAACGTCGTCTTTAAAAAGACGCACCCGAAATTGCTCTTTTAGGGGAAAAAGCTCTTTTAGCGTGCTGAGGTGCACAGGGGAGATGATCATCTGCAACACAAACAACCATCATGTGCAACCCACTCGACACGGGAAACCACCACCGCTGAAGCGTCGTCCGCCAACACGAAGAGCTCTCCAAGAGTGCGCTGAACTCGTTCAGTCTTCTTCTCTCAGTAGAGTAGTCAGGAGCAGAACGATGTGATCGCTCGGCTCCGAAGCGAAAATCTGAATATGCGCTGCATCTGCTGCCTACTTATACTCACGCTGTGATCAGCAGCAGCTGGATGCAATAATCGCATGCCAATGTGCATTGGCTCGTTTAGTTTACACTCAAAGTAGATTGGTCCCTCTAAGCGAGATCCCAATTCGTCGGTCCTCCGACGTGACGTCGAGAGTGACCGACTGAAAGGGAACATTTTACAACCTGAGCTAACCAAAAATAAATCAATTAAATTATTTTTAATTCAGAAAAACATAAAACATGCTCATAATAGAAGTATATTAATAATTATAAATACATATATATTTTTAAATGCCATTAATGAAAAATACTAAATCAACTATTATATTTGTGTTTTGACAATTTTTTTAAGTATAGAAATATGGAAAATAGAGGTATTTTCAAGTCAATGAATAACCAATGGCAGACAGCACAGAATCCTAGTAAAAGAGATTCATCTGACAGGTAAATTAATTCTATGAGTTATATACAGGCATATAAATATTTAAATATTTACTCCCCAATTTTTAATTTAACATATGTCATATGTTAAATTAAACATATGACATATGTTAATGAATTGATATTCATTGCTATGAACTGATATTGTATGATTTCACTTAAGTCTAGGTTTGATGAAAAGTTAAAATATCTAAAGTACACATTTAATGCACAAAATGTTTGAATAAAAATTCATTAATTACATTAAATATCAAATTAAAAAAATAACACTAGTAACAACATGCCACTTGGGGCCTTCTGTGATATTCAAATTAAATATCAAAATTAAAAATAGAATAACCATTTATCAAAAGCGTTGAGATGAGTTTTGTGCCATATACAGTGCCTTACAAAAGTATTCATGTTTTCTTTTTTTTTCACATTTTGTTATGTTGCTGCCTTATGTTAAGCTGGTTTAAAATAGTTTCCCCATATCAATCTACACTCCATGCACCACAATGACAAAGCAAGAAACACAAATTTACTAAAAAAAAAAACAGAAATAATTGCAATGAAGTATTCATACCCTTTCCAGGGACACTTGAAATTTAGCTCAGGAGCATTCCAATATTGCTTGTAGATCTTACTATACTTCAAGTAGAGTTAACCTGTGGCAAATTCAATTGAACGGGTATGATTTGGAAAGGCACACACCCATCAATAAAAGGTTTAACAACTGTAAATGCATATCAGAGCAAAAACCAAGCACTGAGGTGAAAATAACTGCCTGTAGAGCTCGAGACAGGATTGTGTCAAGACACAGATCTGGGAAAGAGTTCAGAAAAAATTCTGCTCCATTGAAGGTTCACAGAAGCATGTAGCCTCCATTATCCTTAATGGAAGAAATCTGGAACAACCAGGACTCTTTCTAGAGCTGGCCTCCTGGCCAAACTGAGCACATGGAGAAGGGTCTTGGTTAGAGTGGTGATTAAGAAGCTGATGGTCACTCTAGAAACTTACAGAAGGACAAACACTGCAACACTACGCCGATCTAGGCTTTATGGCGGTGTGGCCAGACTCAATCCTCTCCTCAGTGAAGACACGTGAAAACAGACTAGGAAAATAAAATAAAATAAACCTAAAGGACTCTCAGACTGTAAGAAACAAGATTCTCAGGTCTGACGAACCTCAGTTCCAAACATCATGTATGGAGGAAAGCAGCCACTGCTCATCACCTGCAAAGTAGCATCCCAACAGTAAAGTACGGTGGTAGCAACCTCATGCTGTGGAGGAGTTTTTCAGTGGCAGGGACTGGAGGACTCGTCAGAGTAGAAGGAAAGCTCAATGCAGCAAAGCATAGAGAAAGCCTAGTCCAGAGCTTTCAGAACCTCGGACGGGGCAGAAGGTTCACCTTCCAACAAGCACACAGCATGGAGTGGCTCATGGACAACTCTGTGAATGTCCTTGAGTGGTCCAGCCAGAGTCTGGGCTTGAAACCAATCTAATATTTCTGAAGAAACCTGAAAATGTCCGTCAGCCCCCATCCAACCTGACAGAGCTTGAGAAGTGAAGAGGTAAGAAGAGGAATGGCAGACAATTGCCAAATGCAGATGTGCAAAGCTTGTCGCATCATACCCAAAAAGACTTGAGGCTGTGAAGGTGTTTCAACTAAGTAATGAGTTAAGGGTATGAATATTTATGCAAAGTACTTATTTCAGTTTTCCTTTTTAACAAATTTGCAAAGTTGTCATAAATCTGCTTTTTTCCTTTGTCATTATGGTGTATGGCGTGTAGATGGATGTGAAAATTAGTAATTTAAAGCAGTTTAACATGTCAGCAACATAACAAAACGTGAAAAAACAGGTATGAATGCTTTCACAAGACACTGTGTATATATGTATAATACATATATAATGTATTATACTGTAGTACTGCTGTTAAATAAACCATAATACAAATCTAATATTTCTGAAGAAACCTGAAAATGTCCGTCAGCCCCCATCCAACCTGACAGAGCTTGAGAAGTGAAGAGGTAAGAAGAGGAATGGCAGACAATTGCCAAATGCAGATGTGCAAAGCTTGTCGCATCATACCCAAAAAGACTTGAGGCTGTGAAGGTGTTTCAACTAAGTAATGAGTTAAGGGTATGAATATTTATGCAAAGTACTTATTTCAGTTTTCCTTTTTAACAAATTTGCAAAGTTGTCATAAATCTGCTTTTTTCCTTTGTCATTATGGTGTATGGCGTGTAGATGGATGTGAAAATTAGTAATTTAAAGCAGTTTAACATGTCAGCAACATAACAAAATGTGAAAAAACAGGTATGAATGCTTTCACAAGACACTGTGTATATATGTATAATACATATATAATGTATTATACTGTAGTACTGCTGTTAAATAAACCATAATACAGAACAAATTAGCAAGTGCTCTAATCCTTGGTCCAGCAGATGGCTGCAGGCTTAAGCATTTGAATACTAATGTCCCTTTGGTCCACTTCAACCTTCTCTCAGTCACGGCTCAGTTCTGCTGCTCTCTCTGGATGGAGTTTTCCCTCACCAGCTCTGTTTGCGCTGGTTTGTCAGATCTCCTCGAGTCTTCTGGCCCTAGTTCTTGTACCATAACACAGCACAAAGTCTTCTGGTCATGGGTTGTCGGGGAGAATAACAACATCAGCACTGCTTTTGGCATCTGCAGTAAATGCTGTTTTCTCATGGGTTAAAACACAGAACACAGCCTGTAAATATTTTCACAGAGGTGTACATCAATATCCACGGTGGCTGATATTGATTTAACGTTTCTGGTGTAAAGGTGAGGGAAAGGATTTGACGATTCAACACATCGGTCTCCATCTCATGCACACAGGAGGTTGTCAAACTCTTCATGTGCTTTTGTCTGATCTTGCAGGTTCTCGTTCGCACTGCTGCATTAAGTATTAAGTATGTCTCTTGCTGTTTTCCAGTAGCTGGAAAGCACGTCTGCCCATGGAGCTGCAGGTTACAAGAGAAGGTTTGACTAATGCACCTATCTCGTGCTCTCCTGCGCTCTTTAAATGGTTGACAAGATGAATCACATCATTCTCGTTGCAGCACTCTAAAATGAAAAGCAGGTTTAATTTCATGAAGCCAGGGGAGAATGGCTCTAAAAGTGACTCTTACTGCATACGATATGAAACATGACGCTTAATTTTAAACGGTTGGAATGTCTTCTTGGAAAACAGCTTAAGCGCATGTTCTTCTGTTTTGCTCTTTGTGTAAGGTTTGCAGTAGGAATATTTCAGGTCAAATACAACTAATGCTCTGGCAAAAACATTTTGTGATTGCACTTTTTTATTTTTTGGATCTACTTTTTATTCTGTTTTCACACAAAATGTACATTTTGTACATAGAATATGTACATAGAAAATAATTTTGACTCATCTTTCGGTTTGAAAAGGCAAAGAAAAACATGTGCAAGTCATGCAAACTATTCCAAAGAGTTTAAAAGTAGATATGTCAAGCATTTACCTTTCATTTGAAGTGGTGCTTTTTTTCTAGGTGTATAAACCTAGTTTGCTAATTTTAAAGCTGTACTGTATGGATAGCCGCATCATGTCTCTTCCTGGTATCCATGTACACACAAGCAAAAGTTAGACTTTGTATTATCAACATAAAATCTGGTACATTTTGCATCTTTAAGGTGGAATACACTATACCACCTTCAAAATCTGAACACTAGACATCATACACTTTCAAGTCTTTCTGAACACAACAAACTCATGTAGAAACACGCATCTCATTGCTAGGAGATGAACAACAAATTAAAATGTCTCACAATATCAAATGCTCAATATCTTGCGACTGGACGGATTCAAAGTCTGAAGGTAAACATTCTGAGTTTTGATATAAATTTGAATGTGTTTTTTGTTGAGTGTTATTTGATACATCAAGCTTTTATGGCTCATATAGTATAACAGAAGAATATGGAGCTCAAACTGAGCAAAAATATGCAATTTGGTGCAGATGCTGATATTTATATGGTGAAAAAGTAAGATTAAATTATGATAGCTTGAAATGTAAATCAATGAGATCATGTATAGCAGACTACTTAAATAAAATGCATATAAATGTCAGTTGACACAATATAATATCACTCTAAAATATCTTAGCAAAACATGTAATACAAATGAACATTCCTCAAAATCCAGATCATGTTTTATGTTTTAATGTGATGTATCACATTATAACATAATATTTTAAAAAAAAAGAATAATCATATAACCCTAAGGTTTCTTTTAACTCTGACTTGTGTGAAGTTTGTGATCATACTGTCCGAAGTTGAAACAGTTTTTTTAAAAACTTGCTTATACTTTTGAAATACTTTGTGCACGATTTATGAAACCTGACTGTGACATTTCTCACCTACCAGAGGTGTCCTCAATAATATCACTCTAAAATATCTTAGCAAAACATGTAATACAAATGAACATTCCTCAAAATCCAGATCATGTTTTATGTTTTAATGTGATGTATCACATTATAACATAATATTTTTAAAAAAAAGAATAATCATATAACCCTAAGGTTTCTTTTAACTCTGACTTGTGTGAAGTTTGTGATCATACTGTCCGAAGTTGAAATGCTTATACTTTTGAAATACTTTGTGCACGATTTATGAAACCTGACTGTGACATTTCTCACCTACCAGAGGTGTCCTCCGCTTAGACGCACAAGCAGCCTCTGAAATCACACTTAAGACTTTCTGAGTCTTCAATCTCCAGTAGCAAAGCCACCAGATTCAGTCCAAGAGATGCACGAGAAACCATGTGATGTCAGCCGGTCATGTTAGAACAGTGGGAGAGTGAAAGTGTGTGAAGATCACCTGTTTAGACACCTCATTTTCAATATTTCATTTCTATTCATGGCTACTCACTGCTATGCAAGGAGATGGTCTCTAAGAAGAACTGTCATAGAAATAACACTTCTAACTTCATATAGACAGTGTTGCTGTCAAGAGCATGTGAGTATGGGCTTTAAAAAAGTTTTAAATGCAGAGTTGCAACTTGGAACTGATTGGAACTTGCACAGCTGGTATATAGAGCAAATAACCTTTACAATGACTGTAGATAACCTTTAAAAGTGTGAAACACACAAACACCACCCACAAACACAGTGCTGCCTGCAAGTCATCTAGGGACCACAAGAAGTCCTTGCTTTTTGATCCAGCAGCTTTTTCCCCCCTACAGCCTTGCATTTATTTGGAAACAATTAATCATTCCTGACTTCTCAAGTCACTGGTTTATACGCAAACATCACCTTATTACTAGTCAGTGGAGCAGAGGCACCACCAAGTGGAGAGATATATGATATACATCACAGACTCACAGGAAATTGTAAAACATTACTTTATATTGACATTATATTTTTATATACTTCAAGAAATCACAATAGTTAGAGCTGTAGGTCCATGTCTATTAGCTTTGAAATCATCTGTATGCTAGTATATGTCTTCTGCAACATACAGAGCAAAGAAGAATAAATAAAGTCTTCCCCTTCCAGCTTGTGACATTACTCATGTTTTAGCTATTGTAAAATGGGATATATCCCATTCATATTTTCTGTTTAATAAGAAATGTCAACATTCAGTGGGTAAGAAAATGTTTGTCAGCCCATTCCAGTGGGGTCTTTAAATATACATGTGTTAGCTCTAAAATGAAGGCTGTAGCTAAAATAGAAAACACTGTCACTGCGTGGCATTTGTGGCCTGCAGCTCACTGTGAGGAAGCTCAGGGTGCAGTATTGCCTCTGTTTGGCCATCAAACGCCCCCTAGTGAAAGACAGTTGGTTAGATTCCTCATCGGGCAAAGCAGCAAATAAGACATGTGATCGACAGAAATCACAAGAAGTCCACACTTTGTCATTGTGTTGTCTGCAAATTTTAAAAGAGCCATGAGAATATTTACATATTTACAATTTGAAGTGATGATCTACACTGAAAAAAGCAGGTTACCTACAAATGGTAACCACTAAATTAACTGGTTTTAGTCAAGTCAATTAGAAAAGGTGTAACACTCTTGAAGAAATCCAACTTTATTGTTTAACCAATAAAGTTGGATTTCTTCAAGAGTGAGTGTTGCACCCTTTCTAATTGACATGGCTTTTTGAATTTTGGTTGCACCTCCTCTTTTGTTGTCTGTATACATCAATTTATGCCAACAAAACAATTTTTATGGGTTAAATCAAGTAAAAATAGCTAAAGGGGCTGTATTTATTTATTAATTTACTGTACTGAATCGTAAAAATGCCTTAACTAGTATGTTTGCAGATCATTTGGGAAACTACTAAGTTTTATCAAATCTAATTTTATACAATCTAAACTTTTAGTGAAAAAAAAAAACTATTTAGTGGGGAAAAAATAAAAGTGAATAAGTGTAGGACTAAATCTGGTAAAATGTTACACATTGCTCTTTGTATTGTCCAATTCATGAAAAACAAGTAATATATTTATATATAATATATGCATGGAGTCGGAGGCCTCTCACTACGAGGTGCGCAAGCCCCTGGCTCAAATTGATGAAAAGTTGTTGAAAATCCTGTCTGAGGCTGAACAGGATTTGGGTCTTGATTGGTCACTCCCCAAGCAACCAGCCAAGAACAGGTTGAACATGCGGTATCAGGCCGCCAGGTTGCCGTCCCCCAGAGACCCGCTTCCTTTTTCACTGAGGTCCATGGGGAGATCTCGCGGTCTTGGCGCTCCCCCTATTCAGCCCGAGCAAAAGGGATCGCGTATGCTCTCCTCTATCGACGGAGACAACCGCTGGGGCTACACTAAGCCGCCACCCGTCGAGAAAGCAGTTGCAGCACATCTTTGTCCGTCCGCACGTGGGTGGAAATCTGCGCCTTCGCTTCCGTCGGAGCCGTGCCGCACCACGAGCCACAACGTGGATAAGGTTCATATGGCAGCCGGCCAAGCAGCATCTGCAATCCACGCTATGGCTGTTCTCCAGGCTTTTCAAGCCAAAATGCTGCAAGCATTGGATGAGGAGGGGCCGGACTCCACCACTTTCAAAAAGCTGCATTCGGCCACTGACTTGGCGCTCAGAGCCACAAGGAAGACGGCCCAGGAATTGGGCAGGCAGTATGGGCATGCTCGTCACACTGCAGCGGCATCTTTGGCTCACGTTGACGGACATGAGGGAGTCGGAGAAGGCTCAGCTGTTGGATGAGCCCATATCTCTGCTCAGCCTGTTTGGTGAGGCTGTGGGCTTGTTTTATGAGAAGTTTCTGGAGGCCCAGAAACAGTCTAAGGTGATGAACCACTTCCTGCCGAAGAAAGATCAGTCCCTCGCATGTTGCGCGCGACAGATAGAAATGTTTGTTGCCAATAAAGTTGCACTAAAACACAAACCAAACACTGTTCAACAAAAGAGTTATTTTCCCCTCACGATTGTTCCCAATCGCACGTTATAAGCAGAGTTCAAACTGCACTCTGCAGGGCGCAAGCCCCGCACGCTTTCTCAGTCTAAGCACGAGTCTTCCCCCGGCTCATGCCGGTGGACCAGTCGGTGCAGAAGACATCAACAATGCACCTCAGGTGGTGGGCGGCTCCCCGTCATCATGCAGTGAGCCGTCCCGGACATGTCACGAGCCGCTTCAACACCTCTCTCACTATACGGGCGTGTGGCGCGAGCTTCCAGGAGTGTCAGAATGGGTGCTGAACTTGTCTTGAGAGGGTATACTCTTCAGTTTGCACGCAGACCACCCCGCTTCAGCGGCGTGATGATGACAGATGTGCAGGACAGAGATGCACCGGTTTTGCGAGCAGAGATTTGCTCTCTCTTGGCAAAACAGGCAATAGAAGCAGTTTCCCCGGAGAATATGGAATGTGGTCTTTACAGTCGCTACTTCCTAGTCCCCAAGAAGGTAAGTCTTCACCCTATTCGGTATTTGAGACCACTGAACCGCACGCTATCAAAGCGCTCGTTCAAGATGATGACAGTGAAACAGATCCTCGCGCACATTCACCCCGGACAGGTTGGTAACACTTTATATTAACTTTAATTTATAAATCATTAATAAACATTATATAATGCTTAACAGACCATTAGTTAATATATATTCACATTGCTAGAAATTAGATAATGTTCTTGTTAATGTTTACTAATGAACTTACTAAACATTACCTAATGATTAACATATGATTATTTCATGTAAATTGAAAAGCTTACAAATTTCAGTAAACGTTCAGTTCATATGATCTTCATTTGTTGGTTTTTGTTTGTTGTGTAGACCTCTATTTACATATCTTAACAAATAATATATTAATTATTTGCTCATATTTTTGCAGTACTCAATCTAGTGGAAACTATTCATCATTTGCAAATGTTTATAAATGTTTACTAATCATTAATACCTTTATGAACAATCATCTCAATGGCAAAAAGTATTCTGAAAGACCTGAATTTATCCTTGAATTCACACATCTTTACTAATCATTTATTAATCATTTGTTCATCTTTTTACAGTAGCCAATATAAAGTTGAAAATATTCATCATTTGTAAATGTTTATAAATTATTACTAATCATTTAGGATCTTTATGGGCATTGGACATTTAGCTAATGTAACAAGGTTTGTGTAAAGTGTGGCTGGTTAAGTTTAGCTAAATGCTTGCTAAAGACATAACAGATTGTAATTTTGGTGCAAAAAATGTTTGTATTGCCTCAACACTCACATTAGTATACTACTCTTCAGTATATAATTAAACAGGATATTCATTGAATCATAAATAAACAGGAGAAAACAAATAATTTTTTAAAGAAAATACTTGTTCATTTATCAAAACAATATAATATAAATAGATTGAACTGTTCCCTTATAATCAAATTGACCCCTGTACACTGTTGACCCCTTAACCAACCCTTAAACCTACTCACACCACCAAACCTGCTCCTGACCTTACCCATGTCACACCTCAATAGTACCAAAAGTGTTGTGCATTAACACAAGCTTTTAATCATTTTAGAACATCTGTTAAAATCCTTTGTAGATTCTCAATAAGTGCTTGATCATATGGAATTGAAAGTTTAATGGCATTTGTAAGTATTTTAACTTGCATGAAATAATGATTTGTTTGAACATTATCTAATGTTTTATAAGTTTATTAGCAAAGATTAACAAGCACATTATCTCATGTTTCTAACTCTTTGAATATATATTAACTAATGATCCATTAAGCATTATATAATGTTTGTTAATGATTTTTTAATGAAAGTTATTATAAAGTGTTACCGACTGGTTTATCTCGGTGGACTTAAGAGACGCCTATTTTCACATCCAAATAGCCCCTCGTCACAGGTGCTTTCTGAGATTTGCGTTCGAGGACAGAGCTTATCAGTTCAAAGTTCTCCCATTCGGGTTGGCGTTGGCTCCAAGAACTTTTATTAAGTGTATAAATGCAGCGCTTTCCCCTCTCAGGCAGAGTGGAATTCGCATTCTGAATTATCTGGACGACTGGCTCATTATAGCCCAGACGTGGGATACACTGGAAAACCACAGATGCCAGTTTCTATAATATCTGAAGCATCTAGGACTGACCATCAATGTGCAGAAGAGCAAACTTCGCCCCATGCAGACCATCATATTCTTGGGAATGGATTTGGACTCACGATCGATGAGAGCGCGTCTCTCTCAAGAGCAAATACAGTCTTCTTTGGTCAGCGCTCTCACCTCGTTCAAACCGGGAAGAGTGGTGATTCTGAAATGCTTTCAGAGACTGTTAGAGCGTATGGCATCAGCAGCTGTGGTATGTCACCTCGGGCTTCTGCATATGAGGGTGCTTTCACACCTGTAGATCGAATGCTTTGTTCCGAAACAGGGATTAAAATGATTACAATGTTGCTTTTTATTTTTGGTGCGGTTCGCTTTCACATGGCAAAGTTTCTAAACGGACCAAATTTGTTAATACAAGTCACGCGCGAGTAAACTGTTGTCTCATTGGTCAAAGTTCCACTGTTTATTTTCTGAGATTCCACTTAGCTGTCACGGCTGTCATCCGTGACAACAGCTTCTTCTTTTTTGTAGCTGTCCTTATATTAATTTATCATGTTGAGCAGGAGTCCAGGATTCATTGGGAAAACATTTTTCAAATGCACCTAATAGGAAGAAAAGCAATAAGACGGCATTATAAAATGAAAAAGTGCGCTTTTTTATTTTGAATGGCAAAGACGTGCTCACCCACAGACATTCACAAGTTCATTTTGAAGTATTAGCAAAACAACAAAGCTAATGCTTTTCATGGAACTTACGTAATTACCCATTATACATTGTGATATAGCCTGGTTCGTTGGTCCGTTAGATCGGATTGCTTTCTCACTACAACCGAACCGCTCCAAAGTTCATTTTCAATCGAGCCGAGACCACCTCGTTCAGGCGATATCGGACCGATTGTTTTGGCGCGGATCTGGGCGCGATTGCCATGTTCACATATGCCCAAACGAACCGAGCTTAGGGGGGAAACACGCCAGGTTCTGAAACAACAAGCCAGGTGTGAAAGCACCCTGAGACTCGTGGAAGAACGGTCAGTTGCGTGTCTTGGTAACCTGCGGATGCATGCAGACACTAGCCCCCTGGTTCAACATGAAGATGTTCGAGCATGGGGCCTCGATGGGCAGAGTGGTCAGCAGAAAAATCGTCACTATGGACGCATCATTGACAGGCTGGGGAGCCCTTTGCAATGGCAGTCCAGCTTATGGCACTTGGACGAGTGCGCAAGCGAAGTGGCAAATAAACTGCCTAGAGTTTAAGGCAGTATTTTTAGCTTTGCAGGGATTTCTTCCACTGATAAAGGATCGACACGTCCTGGTTCAGACAGACAACATGATGGTGGTATCCTATATCCTACCGTTCATGCTCACTTCAAAGGCTGGCGGAGCCTTTACTCCTTTAGGGGGACAGAAACCTTCTGTCGATTTGAGCAGTACATGTTCCCGGCAGTCAGAACTGCGGTGCGGACATGCTGTCCAGGGGTGGCCCAGTCCACGGGGAGTGGAGGCTGCACCTGCAGACTATTCAGTTGATTTGGAGCCTGTTCGGAGAGGCGGAGATTGATTGTTTGCCTCAGAGGAGAACGCGCATTGCCGTCTGTTCTTCTCACTGACGAATGCGCCCCTGGAGGGGGATGCCCTCTCGACTTGCTGGCCCAAGAAGCGCAAATATGCTTTTCTCCCAGTGAAGATTATGCCACTAGTGCTGCACAAAGTCAGAGAGGAAAAGGAGACGATGCTTCTGGTCCTGGCCAAACCAGCCGTGGTTCCCAGAGTTGGTGGAGCTTTTAACGGCTCCCCCGATTCCATTGCGGAGAGATCTCTTATCTCAGGCAAAGGGCTCGGTGTGGCACCCCAGGCCGGAGCTATGGAACCTGCATGTTTGTCAGATCAGCGCGGAGGACAGAGGCTAAACGTATCTCAGCGAGTCTTGGATACAATTGCAGAAACGAGAGCTCCATCTCCCAGACGTCTGTATAGTCTGAAATTGAAAGTTTTTGCTTCATGGTGTAGGGATGTAGAGATGAAGACCCAGCCAGATGTGATTTGTCTGTCATTCTATCGTTTCTGCAGGACTGCTTGGATGCTGGACGCACACTATCTACTCTAAAAGTGTATGTGGCTGCTATTTCGGCTTTCCATTTACCTATCAGTGATCGCTCGGTCAGTAGCTATCATCTGGTGATGGTTTTTTTTAAAGGGGAGCGGAGGTTGCGTCCCTTTCGCCCTAATATGGTACCAGTCTGGGACCTGTCCTTGGTGCTTAGTGCACTCTCCAAGCCACCCTTTGAGCCGCTGCTTTCGGCAGAGTTGAAGGTGCTCTCGTTCAAGACGGTGCTCTTGCTTGCTTTGGCATGTGGTAAGAGGGTGGGCGATTTACATGTGCTGTCTCGAGCGCTGCATGTACGGAGTTTGGTAAGGATGACTGTATGGTCAGACTGCAGCCTAGATGGGGGTATGTACCTAAAGTGCTTTTCTACGTCGTTTAGAGCACAGGTCATCATGCTACAGGCATTTGCTCCTCAGAATTCAGAGACAGCGACACACCCACTATGCCCAGTCCGTGCTCTGCGAGTTTATCTAGAGAAGACTGGTCATTTCAGATTGGCGGAACAGCTGTTTATATGTTTCGGTGGCCGTACCAAAGTACTGCCGGTGTCAAAACAGCAGCTGTCACAGTGGATTGTGGAAGTGATTGCGTTGGCGGATGCTTCTAAGAATGAGGCCTGTCTGTGGGGAGTACACGCCCACTCCACAAGAAAAATGGCTTCGTCAAGGTCCTGGGCAAAAGGTATGTCTATTCAGGATATTTGTCTGGCAGCAGGATGGTCTTCACAGGACAACTTTGCCAGATTTTACAACCTGGAGATTCCGTCATTCGCACTGCTCGTTCTGTCTGTGCAGTGATGTATCTACAGCTTGGTATTGGTTGCTGCCTCCACCTGACCATGCCACCAGTCGATCAGGGTGGTTTCGACTAGGTCTGGTGGACCCAAGGCATGCCTATAATGGTATATTATAGTCAGTGACTCTCTACATGCGTTCGAGAGGTTGTCAACCATGGTAAGTGCGCTGTTTTTTCTTATGCATCAAGTGGTATATGCTACATATGTACGTAGCTCCACTGCGGCTTATAATTATGCTTATATTACTGTGCTTAGTCCCGCTCGGCTCGAGTTGGAGGGCATTTGTTTTCCCCTTAATGCCCTATGGAGTAGTCAACGGGCTTGGCTCTATCGAAGTCTGGCTCATTAGACTCTTCTCACCAGGTGTGGGGAATTACACACAGCGGGATTATACGCGTCCCCAAGTGTAAGCTGCGCAGTGTCGAGAGACCGAACTTGATAGGGAACGTCTCCGGTTACGTATGTAACCTCGGTTCCCTGAAAGGAGGGAATGAGACACTGCGCGCTGCTGTGTTGTAATCCTCAGAGTCTAGTACCCTTTCGAACAGTTGAAAGATTCTGAGGTAATGATACTGAGCGCCGGCCTATATAGTGAGTGGCTCCGCCACTAGTTTGAACGCTTGAGCATCATTGGCCGGTAAAATTTACCGCCGCAATGCAATCATGCTTCAGTAATTATAAAATAATTAAATAAGCATATTATTTTAATTTATTGTCTTAATTATAAACACACTGGGTTGTAGCACAAACTATTTTATTGCGTTTATTGCGCTTTGTTATTCTTCTCGTTATTTCCATACCATGGCTAATGAAGTGGAAGTCTCGCACATTCACAAAAAACAGCTTACTTCCGCACTGAAAAATAAGGTTGGATAGTGTAAGGCTCATCGCCTATCATTGTCAGTTGACGCTTCGCAAAGAGTTTACGAGTTACTACTGTTGCTACGTCTGACAACTCATGCCACTCTGACGCCACACATCATGTTCTCACACAGTGAAAAATACATCGTGGAACAAAGAGAAAACTGACAACACGCTGACAGACAAGATAGAGTAGGTTACTTCCAGTATGAAATAAATTCAAAACAATAAATTCTGTTTATTTATTGGACAAAATTGCAGATTCGGCATTATGATTGGTTGATCGCCTGTCAGTCAGAATCCCAGTGAAGGGTGAAATGTTCTTGTTCCTTTTGCGTGTCCTCAATCTGGCAACCCACATGAGCGTTGAGTCTGAGGAAGAGGGAAAAGCAGAAAAACTCTCTCAAATACTTTGAATTTGGGCTGCACTGCAGTACCCATTTCAACCGCTAGCTGTCAATATTACATGCTGCACCTTTAAAGTAGACCTAACAATTGCAGGTTAGGTTACTACTTTTTACAGTGTACATTTTCACATTTAAATAGGTAATTGCTTGTGTGTACTTATGTTGGACTTGTTTCTGATTCCATGTGGGTTTAAATATCAATTATCAAGGTTCATGTCTTTAATAAAGCAGGTAACATGTTGTCATGTGTTTACAAATGGGAGCTGCAGACACAGGGTGATTAATGAGACAGTGTGCTGCTAATTAGAACAGTGATTTAGTCATTAATGAGTGAGTGTTACAGCAGGAGGGAGCAGGAGGACTCTGGCTTTCTTACAGTGTCACCACTGTGTGGGGAGCAGGAGAGCAGCAGTAGCAGCTGGACCATCATAAAAGGTCACTGGCACAGATAAGCATACTGTACTCTCACACAAACACACACATCAATGTAGACAAATACTTACTACCGTATTAGTAGTAAATATTATTAGTTAAATCCATTAAATATTATTAGTTAAATCCAAAGGAAAGAATTACCCAAAATTCTGAATGTTATCCATGCACATTTAACACATTTTGTTAATATTTGTCAAAAGTTCTAATTCTGAATACATTTTCAAGCAGACCTGAAATAATGTTTGATATATATATATATATTTCAAAACAATTTAATTTCAATTTTATTTCTAAACATTATACATCCTTTGCATTACTTAATCTTTCTGGTAGAGGTGAATATGTATTTACATTTACATTTAGACCTTTAGCAGACGCTTTTATCCAAAGCGACTTACAAATGAGGACAATGGAAGCAATCAAAATCAACAAAGGAGCAATGTTAACTTGTCTCAGTTAGCTTAATGCAGTACACGTAGCAAGGTTTTTTTTTATCATATAATAAATAAAAAGAAAACAGATAGAATTGAAAAAGAATAGAGCAAGCTAGTGTTAGAGGCCTTTTTTGCTTTTGTTAATTGTATAATAAATAAAAAGAAAACAAAGATAGAATACAAAAAGATTAGAGAAGCAAGTGTTATTTTTAATTTTTTTTAAAGAATAGAATTAGGATAGAGAGTGCTAGAGTTAGAGGGTCAAATAAAGATGGAAGAGATGTGTTTTTAGCCAATTCTTGAAGATAGCTAAGGACTCAGCTGCTCAGACTGAGTTTGGCAGGTCATTCCACCAGGAGGGAACATTTAATTTAAAAGTCTGTGAAGTGATATTGTGCCTCTTTGGGATGGCACAATAAAGCGACGTCCACTTGCAGAATGCTAGCTTCTAGAGGGCACATAAGTCTGAAGTAATGAATTTAGGTAAAGTGGTGCAGAGCCAGTGGTGGTTTTGTAGGCAAACATTAATGCCTTGAATTTTATGCGAGGAGCTATTGGTAGCCAGTGCAAATTGATAAACAGCTGTGTAATGTGCATTCTTTTCGGTTCGTTAAAAATTAATCTTGCTGCCGCGTTCTGGATTAATTGTAAAGGTTGGATAGAGCTGGCTGGAAGACCTGCCAAGAGAGCATTGCAATAGTCCAGCCTGGACAGAACAAAAGCTTAAACAAGGAGTTGTGAAGCATGTTCCGAAAGAAAGAGCCTGATATTTTTGATGTTGAATAAAGCAAATCTGCAGGACCAGGCCGTTTTAGCAATGTGGTCTGAGAAAGTCAGCTGATCATCACTTATAACTCCAAGGTTTTTGGCTGTTTTTGAAGGAGTTATGGTTGATTTGCCTTTGAAGGAGTTATGGTTGATTTGCCTAACTGGATGGTGAAATTGTGATGAAATGATGGGTTTGATGAAACCACAAGCAGTTCTGTCTTGGCAATGTTGAGTTGAAGGTGATGGTCCTTCATCCTGCAAGAAATGTCTGTTAGACAAGCTGAGATGTGAGCAGCTATCGTCGGATCATCAGGATGGAATGAGAGGTAGAGTTGAGTGTCATCAGCATAGCAGTGATATGAAAAGCCATATTTCTGAATGACAGAACCTAGAGATGCCATGTAGACAGAGAAGAGAAGTGGTCCAAGAACTGAGCCCTGAGGCACCCCAGTAGTTAGATGTTGTGACTTGGACACCTCACCTCTCCAAGATATCTTGAAGGACCTATCTGAGAGATAAGACTCTCCTTAGATGGAGAGAGATTCCTGAGATGCTTTGAGTTCTTTCACATACTTGTGTTTGAATGTTTTAAAATCTCTTAAATGTTTTAATTGGAAAGGCTTACAAACATGTGCAAATGATAAGTGTGACGAGTGGGGGCGAGGCCGGTGGAGTAATTGATAATGAGCGACACCTGCACCACTCACCGGTCTCGAGTCCCACGGAGGACCTCCGGAAGGATAAAAGGAGGAGCTATGACTGCAAAAGACAAGAAAGGACCAGGCCTGGATTTTATTTTGTGTTTTGGTTCTGATTGTGCGCGACAGTCGTCCGCGAGGGGCTGGCGCGCTATTTTGGTGTTTACTTTATTATTAAAGTTTTGTTTGAATGTTCGCCGGTTCCCGCCTCCTTCTTCCCATGATGACGAACTGTGTTACATTGGTGCCGAAACCCGGGTTTCACTGTCTTAGCTCCTCCTTTAATCCTTCCGGAGCTCCTCCGTGGGACTCGAGACCGGTGAGTGGTGCAGGTGTCACTCATTATCAATTACTCCACCGGCCTCGCTCCGTTCCCACGGCTCT
>NW_015505371.1:22603-40072 GCF_001515645.1 Sinocyclocheilus grahami
TTGAGAGCAAGGCAGTCTCAGTTGAATGTCCACTTCTGAAACCAGACTGGTTGCTGTCGAGGAGGTTGTTCTGTGTGAGAAAGGCAGAGACTTGGTTGAACACAGCTCGTTCAAGTGTTTTTGCAATAAAAGGAAGAAGGGAAACCGGTCTGTAGTTCTCTAAAAGACATGGGTTAAGGGTGGGTTTCTTAAGTAGTGGCGCTATATGAGCCTGTCTAAATGCTGAGGGAAAAACACCAGTGTGAAGGTATGTGTTAATGATGTGAGTTGGTGCAGGTACATCTGCAGGAGAAATGGCTTGAAGGAGATGAGATGGAATAGGATCAAGCGGACAAGTAGTAGGATGATTAGAAAGGATGAGTTTGGAGACTTCTGCCTCAGAGAGTGAAGAGAAAGATGTGAACGAGTGTATGTTTGCTGGTAAGATGTGCTTGACAGATTGTGGTTTGGAAACTTGTGCACTGATGGTTTTAATTTTATTAATGAAGAACATGGCAAAGTCGTCAGCTGTTAGAGTTGATGAGGGAGGGGGAGGACAAAGGAGGGAGGAAAATGTTTTAAAGAGTATGCGAGAGTTAGACGAATTGTTAATTTTGTTATGATAGTATGTCCTTTTAGCAGTCAAGACATTAACAGAGAAGGAAGAGAGGAGTGTCTGATACACATTAAGGTCAGTAGTATTTTTTTATTTGCGCCACAACCTTTCAGCAGCCCTGAGCTTAGAACATATATATATATATTACTGTTGGTTCAATTATTATTGAACCAAATTTTAGTTTTTAAACAAATGGAATCGTCCCTGATCAGTAGACAGGTGAAAATACATGTATTAAACTAGTGCAGATACTAGGCCATCTTTAAGTATCATCAAAATTACAATAAACTAATATATCATATATAGCCTGTTGAGGAAGAAAAGGATACTAAACAGCTCGAAATTCAGTATGAACGCATAGCCTAATGGTACACAACTTATAAAGTATCATGTTTGTTTATTTATTTTTATTTATAATGTATGTGTACGTTAAAAGTACCGTTCTGGCAGCGAGAACGATCCAGAACTAAATGAAGATTAATGTTTTGGCATATGATTTGGCATATGTTTATTGAACCAATCAGATAGGAGTAAATGGAGAGTCAGCGAGAGCCTCATGTGATTGGCTACAAGAAGGTAGTGGACCCGCCCTCCCCCTCACGCTTGCAAAACTCAGTTAGTGAGAGAACCGTGCCAAAATTGTAAGTGCAGAGAAAAGAAAGACGGAGCTGTACATATCGGTTTATTTCGGGAACTTTTTGCCCCACATGCACAACAAGTCATTTAGACATTTGCAACAGTTAGTTTTTTACACATACAGATTGGTTCTATGCAGTCATTCCGTTTTGCAGTTCTTTAAACTGTTGCTTTCGCTTGCAAATCACTGTTCACAGGCTTGCAGTGCTTTTGACCGTATTTTCAGAAGCATGCAGATCATATTTATTTTGCGTTAGCATGAAGCTGCAGTTTCACAATACATGAATTACACTTACGAGTAACAGTAAAATGCTGCAAATCATTTCTGACGCTTGAAATGTGATTTACACCTCTACAAAGCTTCTCTTGCGCATGCAAATGTAATTTACGCTTACAGTCTTATGTACACTTCCACAACTCTTACCCTGCGTATGCAAATCTATTAGGCATTAAATTACCTTCATACATGTGGAGGGGTATGTATTGTGTCAGGAACCATGTTGAGGTTAAGAGTGAGGAGGAAGTGATCCGAGGTGTGCAGTGGAGTAACCAGCACATGATCAGAGGAGCAGTGGTGGGTGTAAATAAGGTCCAGTTGGTTGCCTGATTTGTGAGTAGCTGTAGTTAACACTCTCTTGAGATCAAAAGAGGCAAGCAGAGTGTGGAAGTCTGCATCCTGAGGTTTATCTGGTGAATGTTGAAGTCTCCAAGCATAACTAGGGTCATAAACTATGTGTAAGTAAGTTGTTGTTTTTTAGCATGTGTGTTTGGTAGTGTTATTTTTAGGATTACTGATAAAATACTGTCGTTTGATTTGTATTATTTGTATTTGTTATTTATTTTAATTTTAGTTAAATTATGTCTGATTTTATTATGTCTGTATAGGTCTTTTATTAAGTTTTAGTTTTATTTAGTTTGAGTTATTTTAATACTTCAACAAACTAAATGGACATTAAATAATATATATATATATATTGATTTTATAAATGTGTATATATATATGTATGTGTGTGAGTTCTTTTTTTTTGGCTTCGTGTTATGTTAGAATCATTATTATACTCATACCTTTTGTTCTTTAATATTTTGAATTGTTTTTAGCTTTATTTTTTGTTTTTCATTTAAATGTTAAGTTTTGAAATTGTGTTGTATGCATTTGTCGTTTTTATAAATTTTTTTATTTATTTTTAAAATGTGTATAAGTAGTATTTATAAAGTTTTAGCTTTGGATCTGTTTTTAGTTGTTTTAAGATTACAATTGATTGCTTCTGTTGTCTTCATTTGTAAGTCGCTTTGGATAAAAGTGTCTGCTAAATGACTAAATAAACAAAACAAAAAAACTAGGGCAGTACCATCCTAGTCCCAGTAGTACCATCGATAAACAACTACAAAATGGATTTTAAAAGAGTGGGCAATAGTGACTGTATGTGATTCAAAGGAGCTGCTAATTTACATTTTACATTTAGTCATTTAGCAGACGCTTTTATCCAAAGCGACTTACAATTGGGGGATACATAAAGCGATTCTTCTTAAAGAGGCAAACAGACACAGGAAGTGGTTGTAATTCCAAGTTCTTAGACATTGTTCAAATAAGTACAAGCTAGAAAGAGAAGGAATAAATAAAGAGAGAATTTTATTATTATTTTTTTTTTTATATGATGAAGTCAAGTAGCTTCGAAAGAGATGAGTTTTCAGCTGTTGCTTGAAAATTGTCAGGGATTCAGCATTCCGGATAGGGGTGGGAAGATCGTTCCACCAGCCAGGAATAGTGAACGAGAATGTTCTGGAAAGTGATTTTGAGCCTCTCTGTGATGGTACCACGAGGAGTCGCTCACTAGTGGATCTCAGACTTCTGAAGGGGATGTAGATTCGTAGTAGTGAGTGGAAGTAGGCGGGTGCTGAATCTGTGGCTGTTCTATATGCAAGCATCAATGTCTTGAACTTGATTCGAGCCGCAACCGGTAGCCAGTGCAAGGAGATAAAGAGAGGTGTAACATAGGCTCTTTTGGGCTCGTTGAAGACCAGTCGTACCACTGCATTCTGAATCATTTATAGAGGTTTGATTATGCTTGATGGAAGTCCAGCCAGAAGAATACCCAGAGAAGGTAAAGGAAACAATTTTCTAATCATTAGAGATAAGCAGACCAGTACCTCCACCTCTTCCAGTTAGACGGGGAGTGTGGGAAAATGAGAAATGATTGGAGAGTGCTGCAGGAGTAGCAGTGTCCTCTGGTTTGATCCACGTCTCTGTCAGGGCCATGCATGAGGTTTAGTCTTGAATGACTAGTAATAGATGTAATGAAAACGGCTTTGTTTACTGCAGATTGACAATTCCAGAGACCAATAGAAAAAGAAAGTAGTGTATTAGCAGACATAGGCAAAGTGCACAGGCTGTTAGGATTGCGCTGCCTATAGTGTGTGATGCTTGGTTTGTGAGTGGTAGTAATAGTACGGATATGGAAACACAGAAACAATATGTTTCTGATTCTGGTGGAGTCAAAAGCGATACTAATACTATAGCAATACTATATATTAATAATTAATGGACATGTTTGCTGACTTCAGCATCAACTCTCCATTCACTCAAGGTGACTCTGATATATTCAAGGTAATGTTCATTCCAGCAACTACCCTTGTTCTCTTTCTCACATGCTGTCTACACAATGCTTTTTAAATGCTTTGGCCATGCCACTTTGTGAAAATGTTGATACAACAGGTTCATAGTGTCACAGTAGTTTCAATTCTAATTTTAATTTTGGGGTGAGCTGTCCTTTTAATTTTGATGATGAATAATGTTATAAACACTTGGCAAACATGTTTTTATCAGAAAGCAGAAAACACAGGAAAATGAGGATTCACGTAGCTGAACATAACACGGTTCATTATGAGAACATGCTCAGCTCCATCACTCTCTCTTTGTGTCTCTGCAGTACTTGTGAGTCAGGAGAAGCTGAAGAACAAAACATGTGATAATCGTGGTTGACCAAAACATAAGCTACATGAATTAGAACCCATAAAAACTCTTTATGCTCTGAATGAGCATGCTCTCTTTAGAGTTTTATTTTGATGACTGTTTGTGTCCGCATTTGTGGAGCAACAGATTTTCAGGACAATAACTGAATGCTGTTTGATTTATTGAGTTACAGAAAGAAAGATGTTTAACACAGAGGTATCATGCAACAAAGCAAAATTGCAACTGAACTTAGAATCAGTGATTTTAATAAATTTGCACTGTATTAAAAATGTTCGAAACATTAAAAAATAAGATGAAATGGGCATGACACTTCTGATTTAACATGGCATGTAGGGGAAGAGATCAGCCAGAAATGGCACACACAAATGGTACTTTGGCTGTGCATTTTTGATCATTCCAAAGTCCTGTAGCTGTTGTGAGAAAGAAAAATATGTTTTAATTATAAAAGTATTTAAACACTGGAAGTGAGGGGAGTGAATACAGTTTCTTTATTAACTGTCCAGAACTGAAAACATGAAATGACATTCACATCTTTCAAATTATTTACCTCCAAAGTTCATCTCAATGCAGTGCTCAACATGCTTTTGGTTGTTGGGCTCTTCAGGGTTCCAAAGTTTGAAATTCATTTTGGACCCATCACTCCAGAACCACGTTCCCTCCTGTGAACAGAAGAGAACTAACATCACTGTGTTTAGGACCATCTGGCATTATGTGCATGTGTAAAATAGTCTGAGGATCTAGCAAATGCTACTTGCACACCTGTGTAAATTTTAACAATCACTATTTTTACTTTAAGCAGCATTAATTTAATGTTAGACAGTAAAGGGTTACATACTTATCTTGGACAACAGCACAAAAAAAGTTAATAAATTAACAACATAACATACCGAAACAGCATCATAGCCTCCTATCCAGTATGATCTTGAACTTGAGATCATGAGCTTTAAGAAGGTGTACTCCTTGAGATTGTGTACAGAGGCAAGGTTCCCACCATGGTTCAAGCAACTCACCTGAGGAGAAAATGACATGAGGAGAAACAGATTGATTGATAGATAGATAGATAGATAGATAGATAGATAGATAGATAGATAGATAGATAGATAGATAGATAGATAGATAGATAGATAGATAAAAAAAACTTTAAAAAAAATCTTCAAGTAATAATAAAAAATAAGGTAATTTATTTATAATGTCAGATGCTGGTGAATATTTCATACCTCTGCATCCCTCCAGGTCACTGGATGGTTAAAAACCCTGAAGCATCTACGTCCATATCGAGTCCACCCACTCTCACAAGCTGTTATAGTAAGATTTGGTTTGTTTTATTGTAAGTTTAAATGATCTTTAATTAATTGCATCATATATCTATTATCATTTTTAAAGACAAAATGAACATAGACCATCTCTTTATCACTTTGTCACCCATTTCTATTTATACAAGACTGAAGCACAAAGAGTAATTAAGCAATATAACTTGTGCAAGAGTGTTTTTGTACTGAATGTTAGCAGCCTCAGTTACTCACAGCCGTGTTAATGATATTGAGTAAAACAGCACTGTTTCTCTGCCAATGGAAATGATTCAGAAAGTAGCAGTTATTAAGCTCTGAGAAAAACTAAACTGAATAGCATTTTATACCAGTGGTTCTTATGTTAAAGATCAGACAATAAATCACTTGAAGGTCAGTGAAAATTCAGTGGTGGTATTTAGAGATGTTCAGTAAATCCTGCAGTATTATCGTAATGCATCTCACCTGAAGCATTCAGAGCAAAGAGCAAACAGAGAGACACGCAGACAGTCCAGACTCCCATTGTTTCTCACATTGAATACTGCACATCTGAAACAACAATGAAACACATTAAACATATCTAAATATATGTCTAAATATTATGTTGATGCTATTGTAAATGTTTTAATTGATGTATTATTTTGGTAATACTAACAGAGAGTGTGCTGTATTTGTCTGTTTATCAGTGCAGATGTTTGAGTTTTTATATGGCAGAGGAATGAATGTATTACAATCAACCGTATTACAAAATCCTTATAAGCTGAATCATTTATCAGTGGATCATCAAGGTCACACAAAACACAACCTTCACCCAAGATTGCAATCTTAACTTGCATAATGTTGCATGACAATTTAGAAAGTTTTGAAATAGAACTCAAAATATGATTATGAACAGTTAATTTCCATAAAATATAATTGAACAACAGTTCAACCAATTTGTTAAAAATAATAAATAAATAAATAAATGCATTAATTAATAAATAATAATACTGCAAAACAATATAGAGTTACTGGTAAACTGCAGAACACTATGCACCGATTTGGCATCTGAGAGCATTTCATGTTTTTATATGCATCAGTACACAAGCATAAATGTTTAGGAGAAATGGGTTTAGAAAGTTTAGAATTCAATAACAATTCCAAATGAGTTTTGCCTAAGACGCAATGTTTGAAATATACCGGAAATGTGGTGATTCTGACCAACCTAATATCAGAGATGGCTTTAATGCAACTTTGTTTCTGTGGTTTTAGAAGAGTTAAATGTAGATAATGTGTGTGTAATTGAATAGTTTAAGGTGATTGTAGTATTAATACACCTCTCTCTGTAAGGTCCAGCTCTGGTGAGGTAGTATTGTGGAAGAAAGTACACCACCAAAAAAACAAAACATAACTATAAACTGTAAAAAATTACAAGGGGAATATGACATCCTCATAAACAGTGAATGTGTAACAGACCAGTTGCAGTTGAATGGGAGAATGTTTGCCAGAAGGTATGTGGAATCCAATCATGTATCACCGTAAACACACCATCTCCACCATGAAGTGAACACACCATCTCCACCATGAAGTAAACACACCATCTCCACCATGAAGTAAACACACCATCTCCACCATGAAGTAAACACACCATCTCCACCATGAAGTAAAGCAGGATCCTTCAGGAATGCTTTGCAGCAGCAGGAAGGCATGCAAGGGTAAAATGAATGAGGCAAAATACAGCCAAATTCTAATTTTCCAGCTAGAAAATGACCCACAAACATGAAGTCATATATTTATTACTTAAAAACAATGTCCTAGAGTTGCCAAGTCAGAGTCACGTATAGCCTATTTTTTTTTTTTTTTTTTAAACTAAGTTTCACCCCTCCTGCTTTCCATAATTAATTATCAATCCTCTTGGGTTTTTTCTAATGGTGGAATTTTGCCAGGTGGTCTATTTGAATAAATAAATAAATAATAATAATAATAATAACCTTTTATTTAACCCTCTCCTGGAACCCAAAGCCTCCCCAGAGACATATAGATTTAATGTGAACTGACAGGGTTTAATAATCATTTGCTTGCAACATACAGTACTCATCCCTTTCCCGTGTGAACCTCACCTTTACACACAGTCACTGTCACGTAGCCCATGAAGCCTTCAAAATGTTTTGGCTTTCATAATAATCCAAACTACCTCTACTATGAAACCCTAGTTCATCTTTTTTTTGGTGGAGAGTTTAATAATAATTTGCTTTCAACATACGGTACTCGTCTCTTCCCATGTGAACCTCACCTCTACACACAGTCTTTATATATATGTGTGTGTGTGTGTGTGTATTCTTATTATTATTATTACAATTTAAAACAACATCCTTCTATTTTAATATACTTTAAAATATAATTTATTGCTGTGATCAAAGCTGAATTTTCATTAGCCATTACTCCAGTTTTCAGGGTCACATGATCCTATTATTATAGGTAATGATATTAAAGGTAATGTAGGTAATGTTGATTCCAGCAACTGCCCATGTTTTTTTTGTTGTTGTTGTTTTTTCCCCCCATATGCTGTTTACATAATGTTTTTTTTCTTCTATGGTTTGGCCATGCCACTTTTGTGAAAATGCCGATACAGTAGATTCATAGTGTCACAGAAATGACAAAAAGCCTGAAACCACTGGTGGTATTTATTTATTTACATTATTTTCTGATTTAATAAAACATTATTATTGCAAATTATTTATCAGCATGACACTGACTGAAAAGGCCAATTTTGAAAATGAACATGAATCTCAGAATTCATACTTGGTTTGTCCAACATTTATTTTAACGACAACTGCTCTCAAGCTGAATGGACTCCACAAGTTTGTGTAAAACCTGATAATCATGTTATCCAGAATGATCCAAGAGCATACTGTGAAGTGACAAGAAAGTGTGAGAAATTAGTGTACCATGTACATAAAAACATGCACACTCGTGCAATTACAAAATTACACTATGTATAGTGAATAGAAGAATAATATGATTTAAAACACACAACAGCATTAATTCATATCATAATAATGGTATAAGTATTATAGCAAAAGTGTGTAAAGAATAAACTATACAAAAACATTGTTTGTACAGGAAGTGGGAAAGAGAACATGAGCAGGTGCTGGATACCGATAAACAAATTTTAATTTTATATTAAAATGTATTTCTGTGCATTGTTCCAGCATTCTTTGAGAAAAATGCCAGTCTGGCCTGTCTACCTGTAGCACTCAAAGCTCAGAGAAGACGAACCATTATATTGCATGTTTTTCAGGTCATATCTGTTATTTTATCATTGTTTTAACACACCTGGGATACTGTATTAACTAATCAGAAGTCAGAATTTGAATGATCTAATATGTACATGCATTAACTAATCATATCAGAAACCATAACAACCAAAGAGGAGCAGGAAAAGAACAAAGGAAACCATGAAACTAACGAAAACAAACTAAAAGTCATTGATAACAGAAACTAACTGAACATATTTGTGACAACAAACAGTTCCCATCAAAAGTACAAACAGATTTTCTGTAGCGGTGGAGATATTTAGACAAAGCTTCAGTTGTATTTACCTTTTTTTTTTTTGTGGCCACATTATGCATCATACCTCGGCTTCAACCCAGATTTGAGGGTTGTTGAAAAACTTGAAGTATCTACATTCAAAAGCACACCATCCTGCCCAACAAGCTGTTAAATGGATGCTAGTTAGTTTCACATGTAACATTACACTGTTACATGTGAAAAGACAAATAGTTTGAAAAGAAAGACTTTTAAGATTTTGCACTATTTCTAGTCAATAATCAAATGTTTTTATATGATTATTATTTACATTATTCATGCAAACTCATTTGTTTAGATGATCAGATTATCTTGCTGTCATTGAAATTAAAGATGCTCTTTAGTGTCTGTGTGTCTGAGAAAGATAGAATCACACACAAAGAAACAAACATGAGCAAACACTGCAGTAGAAAGTCAAAATGTTGAGCAGGGTAGGTTTCAAGTCTCAAAAAATTATGCATTATAAATGTATGCATTTTGTTTAGGTCATTGATAACAGAAACTAACTGAACATATTTGTGACAACAAACAGTTCCCATCAAAAGTACAAACAGATTTTCTGTAGCGGTGGAGATATTTAGACAAAGCTTCAGTTGTATTTACCTTTTTTTTTTTTGTGGCCACATTATGCATCATACCTCGGCTTCAACCCAGATTTGAGGGTTGTTGAAAAACTTGAAGTATCTACATTCAAAAGCACACCATCCTGCCCAACAAGCTGTTAAATGGATGTTAGTTAGTTTCACATGTAACATTACACTGTTACATGTGAAAAGACAAATAGTTTGAAAAGAAAGACTTTTAAGATTTTGCACTATTTCTAGTCAATAATCAAATATGTTTTTATATGATTATTATTTACATTATTCATGCAAACTCATTTGTTTAGATGATCAGATTATCTTGCTGTCATTGAAATTAAAGATGCTCTTTAGTGTCTGTGTGTGTGAGAAAGATAGAATCACACACAAAGAAACAAACATGAGCAAACACTGCAGTAGAAAGTCAAAATGTTGAGCAGGGTAGGTTTCAAGTCTCAAAAAATTATGCATTATAAATGTATGCATTTTGTTTAGGACTTTTTTTTTGCCTATTATTATATTGTAATCAGATGGCCCCACACTCCTAACTTAAGTCTGACTATAAACACATAAGCAAAGTACACAACAAAGTATCTCTCTCTCACACACACACACTATAAAAGGATTCCAAATGATCCATTTTCTCAAGCCATACCTTTGTGAAACAGAGTGAGATTTAAAGTTTCGAACAGCTGAAAAATCTCCCCCTCTGTGTAGTCAGTCACTGTAGGTCTCTGCAGAACAACAAATGCTTTTCCAAAATCGGACTCTTCAACATCGGATTATGACTCCTCTGCTTTTGATTGGTTCATACACTAAGGAGACTATCCGATTTGGTTCCCGTCTCCAAAACCAACTACAAATTCTAATCTTACCCCTAAACACAGAAGTGACAAGCAGGAGAGTTATAATATAATGGGATTTCGGCACCACACGTTACATTGTAGCTAAATAAGTTAAGCTAAAAATCAATAGAAAAAGTTACTTAACTTGGTTATTCCATAACATTGTTACATAACATTGACTCTAGTGTTATAGATGCTGTCATCTTTGACATTTAATTTAGTCACTGCCCCTATGTTTACAGGCATTATTCACACCTATAGCAGGAATGGAAAGGGGTTTCGACTGTAATTATTCATTGGCCTCCATGGAAATCAGGAGAGAGGTGAAGAACGTGTATATGGAGCACATATTCACGTGGGCCAGAGGGGCTGTGTAGCAGGTGCCCTTGAGCTTATCAAAACTATACATTAATTCCTCAAATTTTCACTTCTGTTAAATTGAATGTCAAGCAATGTGAATGTAAAACACTCTGACAGGACATGATAACAGACTCCCACTGGAGCCCCTACCAGGTGTATAATATTAGAATAGACATAATATATAATTTATTATTTTATCCTGTAATTGTACCCTTTATACTATTCTAAAGAATAAAATGAAAAAGAGGTGGAGCTTCAGGAAAAGGTGATTAATCATCAGCACGACAAAGGCAGCGTCACATCTTGGATTAATTCTTGTGCACAGCTGAATGTCATGGCAAAGGCAAAGGAAACCTAATGCAGAATTTAAATTACAATGGAACCTAATCATACCTAAAACCTTCAGGATGTTAATTTAGGAAATACACATCAGTTGTGGCATTTTGCTTCACATCCATTAAGGTGCAATTTGTACATGCAATAGCAAATCAGAGATGAAAAGAAAGTAATGGAAAGATGGAAGAATGAATGAATGATGCATTTATATAGCGCTTTATTGTGTATTGTTGTACACCCAAAGCGCTTTACAATCATGTGGGGGGGGGTCTCTCCTCAACCACCACCAGTGTGCAGCATCCACTTGGATGATGCGACGGCAGCCACAGGACAACAGCGCCAGTGCGCTCACCACACACCAGCTACAGGTGGAGAGGAGAGAGTCATAGATCCAATCAAGTGGTTGGTGATTTGGAAGAGATCCAGTATTTAATGTGAGACATATAGTTTATCTAAATAACTAGTTTCCTCGAAACATACACATTGAATATTCATTCTGACTAAAACATTTTGGAAACAAATGCAGTTATTTCGAAAGTTGAGGGATAGTTCACCTAAATAAAATAAAAATTCTGTCATCGTTTACTCAAGTTGTTCCAAACGGTGTATGGATTTCTTTGTACTGATGAACAGATATTTTAAAGAAAGTGTGTAACCAAAACAACTGATGGTCCCCATTCACTTCCATAGTATTTTTTTCCATATGGAAGTTATTGGGGTCCATCAACAGTTTGGTTGCTCATATTTTTCAAAATATCTTCTATGTTCAACAGAAGACAGAAACTACCATAAGTGTTATATACCAGTAAAATTAAAAACTCTGAAACTCATGGAAGCTTGTTTCCACCATGGGATAAAAAAAATTAAAAGGTAATTGCGACTATCTGTCTTGCAATTCTAATTTTTTTCTCACAATTGAGACATTTTTCTTCAGAATTGTGAGATAGACTACGTCAGAATTGCGAGACATAAACTTCCAACTGTAAGAACAAAAGTCAGAATTGTGAAATAAGTTTTTTTTTATTCCATGGCAGAATAACTGGACAACATGCATACCGATACAAAATAGTGATTGAGAAAAACTTCAATCTTAACTATACAATAAAATGTACAGTTATACATTTGAAGATTTATAACTGCATATTTAGTATGCTTACTAAGGCATTATTGCTTGCTCTTTCCCCACAACTCAGCCCACACCAGCTGTGAAAATCTGACCTTACCTGGACTAACCAAAGAATGGGTTGGTCATCTTGGGAGGCAGGTCTGATGTTTGCCTTAGTATCTAAAACGTGATACTGTGATTAGGTTTCGCAGTGCATCATGCTCAGTAATGTGAAATCAGTGTGTACATGACCCAGTTTATCCTCTTTGGCTCATCAAAGCCTCTGAAGAAACACTGAAAAAGCAAACAGTGTTGAACAGTACATAGATACGGATGTCTTTTATTAACCCCAACAAACAGTTTTCAGTTAGAAAAGTATGAGATACACATTTCAAGTTACTTCCATGTCTTATCTTGTGCAAACACTACATGGTGCCAGAGGTCATTTAAAACAATGTTTGAAAACAAAAACCTTAATGCACAATCAACAAAACAAAAGAAGAGCAATAATAATAATAATAATAATAACAATTGCATTTAAAAACTATAAGTGGATTAATTTTTGTCGAATTTATTGATTCCCAGCTTCATATAAACTGGATGTTGAGGCATAAACATCATACTTTTCTACAATTCAACAAAAATAGAACCAATATTTACAATTATTGTATTAAAAATACAAAACAAAAAGAAAGACAAAAAATAAGAACAAATGCATACTCCACCAATTGTCTTTGTAAAAGACGTACAGGTAAAAGTAGTAAAAAAAGAGAGAATCTTCACCAGCTAAATGTACACATCTCACTTGACATCACATATCGAACAGAGTAGCAGAACAGCTACCTACTACTATTTACCTTGTTGTATTTATGCTTGTACAATTTGTGCAACTTATTTTGCAAAACAAGCGACTCCTCTTGGCTTGCCAAAACGTGAATATTTACTTAAAAAAAAAAAATGGGTGGAAGCAGATGGTCGATATGGTTACTGTATCCGCAACCATTACAAAAAATGTGTGGGAGCCAAAAACAAACAAACATACAAGCAACTAGAGAAAAAAACAACAACATTGAAGTAGTGATGTTACAGAGTACAGTGGAAAACACTGCAAACTTCTTTTTTCTTCTTTAGTCTTATTGTTTCTAACTACTGATCAATGTGATCAGCTTAACTCAGTGATTAAAATGAAAGAATAACAGTGACGTGCTCCCACCGGCTCAGTTCTGCTCTGACTGCCGGACTTCGGGTGGGTTTGCGTGTTCCCAGCCCACCGGAGTCTCAAAAGCACGTTTCAGTTGAGTTCCTGCGAGTGATCGTGGAAGCTGTTGTGCAGCAGTGGTAGTTAGATCAAGGCCCACGCCAGGAGAAACATGCATGACATGTTCAGCCCTCGTAAAGAAAAACTTAACACAAAAGCCACCATTTTTCACCAACTTCTTAATGATTTCACTTAATGAGAGGAAGGAAGTAGCACCCGAATAAGACGGCCTCATTTGCCTGAGTAGCCTGCAGTCCTCACCTTAACCAACAGGGGCGACTGATGTTGTACCCCACAGCAATTAGCAAACGCTTCAATTAGCTTTTGAAGCTGGAGTGGCGCTGAACTGATAAAACCCGCCTGCTCACATATAAGATGAGCTTCTTGTAGCTGAACTGATTCACTTTTAATGGACTTTGGCTCCTCGATTACCAACAGATGCATATTTATTCAGGCTTTTGTTTTTGAATTATGTTTGTTATAGGCCTTTGACCAAACCTGATGTTTCAGTCATACTTTCTTATAGCTCTCAAACCCACTAAAAAGCCAAAAACCAGTAAAATCACTCACTAAGGCTTCACTTAGCATTGTTTCCTCTCACAAAACACCTTCCATATTAAATTGGTGTGCTACGTAAGTCAGGAATCAATGTGAACTCCATTCATAGTCATCCGGTAGAAGAGATGTCCTTCAGGTCGTGCTTCTGCAAATATAATACTGTTATATTGAACCACACAGATATGAGTGTTGTCATCAGGAATGATGTGAAAAAGGGTGGTTAACTGTACTCGAGCCTTTTTCGCCATCCAAACTGCATGTCCAGAATCGAGTGACTGAAATGTTGATGGTGTGCATCAGTTTACACCTTAAAAACAGTTAAAAAGTGCTGAGGGGAACTACTAAACATGTGACCTTTAAGCAGAAGGAAAGAGGGAATTGTCTGAAGAAAACCGTTAACAGTAGTTTGTTTTTTGTGTGTGAATGTCAAAGCGCCATGTTTGAGTTTCAGTTCAGTTTATTTTTCCATTCTCCAAAGTGCCAAATAAATGATTTTTTTTGCTCGCCTCCTTTCTTCACAGTATTTTTTAAGCATGCAGGGCATTAAACCCCCCATGATGCATTAAGGCAGGGCAGGGAGATGAATCCATCGAGGAGGGAGAGAGGCAGTGCCGGCAAGATGTAGATTGGATGGTCTGTCTGACCTGTGAATGCCCGATGTGGGCCATCGGTCAATGCAGCAGTGCAGCCAGTGTCGCCCCCTTTCAAACAGCGGACACCTGTTCATCCTCTGGAGGAAGAAGAGAGAATCACTGTGAACATCATGGACACAATCACCTAAACACAGGCTCTGTTCCAAACCCGAGTGACATGTGAAAGTGAACTGTTATTGATGACATTTAATGTGCATTTCTAATTATTGATTGTCTCAGCAGAAACTGCCTTTGGCGTCACAAACTCCACATCTCTTACACTGCATTTGCAGTAAACAGTAGGGATGTAACGATTCACTCAACTCACGATTGATTTTGATTTCACGATTCGATTCACTTTTCTTTTTACAAAATGAGATTTAAGACAAATTATAAACAAAATGTGTACTTTTATTATTGCTTGAAAAAAATGCTGCACGTTTCTTTGTGAAATTGAAATATAACACTATAATAATATACTAATATAGCACTTGCATATTATTGTTCTTTTTTTGGTTTTGATTGCTTCTATTGTCCTCATTTGTAAGTTGCTTTGGATAAAAGCATTTGCTAAATTACAAAATGTAAATATAATGTAAATAACAAAACTAAATTGAAATTTTAAAACAAACCCCAAATCAAATAACACAAATAAAATAAATCTCTTCATATAAACAAAACAAGGCTTTGTCTGTGCTCTTTCCATTTAAAATGAGAGGCAACCACTGCATTTTAATCATGATCCAAACAAAGATGCTGCATACATTCAACATGAGCAGTTTTTAATCTAAATTAGATTGTATAATTTCGAAATTTGAAGCAAAAACAGAATGGTCTGACTTCAGTTTTGTGAAACTATACATAAAAAATATCAGCATGAAACAGAAACAGAAGACGACACAGATTCACTCTCTGCCAGCAGGTGGCGCTTGGTTTCCGCTGTAAACAAAGCAGCGCTGCACTTGAGAACTTTAATATGCATTATACAGAGGCAAGATGAAAAGAAAAAAAATACCATCTAAACTTTTCTAAAGACAGTGAGTTCCCCTCAGACATACATTCATATAAACTCCTGCCCCTAATTGAATCGCGATTTGTTTAGCATCTCAACCGATTTGAATCGTAACATATTTGAATCTATTTTCAACCGGCTCGCGGTTAGCGTTAATCGTTACATCCCTAGTAAACAGATGCAAGTGCAGTTCTGTGCATATAAAATTTTGGTAGTAATAGCAAAAGACTGGAATAAAACGTGGAATAAAACGTGTATTGTCTTCTACTGAACTGCTACCTAGCAAACAGTTGCCACTAGTATTGTAATCACAGGAATACTCATATTGATGGTGCAAGCACACCACTGATTGGAACCAAATAATGCAATGCTAAAAAAATTTATTACCAACATGGCAGATAGACTGGAAATGGGGCTCAAATTACGCTAACAAACATAGTGTGAAAACAGCATCCTAACTGAAATAGTGGCTGATCTGAAATGCGTCACAGGCGGCAATGTTTACGTCATTCACAAGTGACTTCACTAACCATAACTGTTAAAAAGCAAATTTTGAATAAGATGGAAATAGTTTTCAGTAGTGAATAAAATAACTATATAAAATATTATTTTATATGGAGTAGTTTAGCGAAACTATATATATATATATATATATAGAGAGAGAGAGAGAGAGAGAGAGAGAGAGAGAGAGAGAGAGAGAGATTTATACATACATATACCAGTTCTTTCTGGTTTTCGAATCTGATTGGCTGAGAGCCTTTTCCAGAGGTGCGATATCAGTCTTTGTCAGTCACGTGCGTTTATTATGTGTGACGTCACCGAGGCGCCATTTTGAAGGTATCGTTGCATTGAGCAGTGAACTAAAAGTGTAGAGCCGTGCAGTAAAGACCGATTAAATCGTCATACTGGAGAAGCAGATGCATAACAGAACTCCAACTTTTTCACTGTTTGTTTCACTCCGCTTGCAGAGTATTTCTCACATCAAGTGTCATGGCGAACACCCAAATCCACTACAATTTTATAAATAATAAATATTTTTAAAGGGGTCCTATTATGCTCTTTTACAAAGTCTTGATTTTGTTTTGGGGGTGTACTAGAACATGCTCTCATGCTTGGTGGTTCGAAAAAACGCATTATTTTTCACATCATTTACATTATTAAAATACCTTTCTCCCCATCCTGGCACAAACGGCTCGATTAGTTCCGGCTTTGATGAAGGTCCGCTTTCCGAAAAATAAAATGTGTTGTGATTGGTTAGCTGTCCCAGTGCGTTGTGATTGGCGAACAGCTTAGACGGTGTTTCAGTCCTGCCACGCCCCTTGCTCCGTCTTTCAACAAAAGCTTTTTGGCAAATCCGGCAGGCACTGTACTCCCTCATGTTGTGGAAGCTGTCCTCAGTAAAATGCGCAGCACACAATAGCAAATTGGGGTTATAATGCTCAGGGACAGAGTTAAAAAATAAATTGCAACCACTGTTTCCTGACATCATCCGCTTTCGGAAGCTCAAACAAAGACATTTGGGCACGGAGGGGAAAAAAAACAGCGTTTCAGGCGGTCGCACACTGGACGAGAAGAGCAGCGTCGGCGTCGCGCCACATCTTTAAAATTCAAATACATTATTTTCTATGAGTGTAGGCACACCGGCGGCACCGTTCGGCGTCTGTCCGCGGTGCCCAGCTATGTCGTGTTGTACTTGTAAGAATTGTTCTAGACATGCCGAAAATTTT
>NW_015505371.1:41703-63690 GCF_001515645.1 Sinocyclocheilus grahami
AGAGAGAGAGAGAGAGAGAGAGAGAGAGAGAGAGAGAGAGAGAGAGAGATTTATACATACATATACCAGTTCTTTCTGGTTTTCGAATCTGATTGGCTGAGAGCCTTTTCCAGAGGTGCGATATCAGTCTTTGTCAGTCACGTGCGTTTATTATGTGTGACGTCACCGAGGCGCCATTTTGAAGGTATCGTTGCATTGAGCAGTGAACTAAAAGTGTAGAGCCGTGCAGTAAAGACCGATTAAATCGTCATACTGGAGAAGCAGATGCATAACAGAACTCCAACTTTTTCACTGTTTGTTTCACTCCGCTTGCAGAGTATTTCTCACATCAAGTGTCATGGCGAACACCCAAATCCACTACAATTTTATAAATAATAAATATTTTTAAAGGGGTCCTATTATGCTCTTTTACAAAGTCTTGATTTTGTTTTGGGGGTGTACTAGAACATGCTCTCATGCTTGGTGGTTCGAAAAAACGCATTATTTTTCACATCATTTACATTATTAAAATACCTTTCTCCCCATCCTGGCACAAACGGCTCGATTAGTTCCGGCTTTGATGAAGGTCCGCTTTCCGAAAAATAAAATGTGTTGTGATTGGTTAGCTGTCCCAGTGCGTTGTGATTGGCGAACAGCTTAGACGGTGTTTCAGTCCTGCCACGCCCCTTGCTCCGTCTTTCAACAAAAGCTTTTTGGCAAATCCGGCAGGCACTGTACTCCCTCATGTTGTGGAAGCTGTCCTCAGTAAAATGCGCAGCACACAATAGCAAATTGGGGTTATAATGCTCAGGGACAGAGTTAAAAAATAAATTGCAACCACTGTTTCCTGACATCATCCGCTTTCGGAAGCTCAAACAAAGACATTTGGGCACGGAGGGGAAAAAAAACAGCGTTTCAGGCGGTCGCACACTGGACGAGAAGAGCAGCGTCGGCGTCGCGCCACATCTTTAAAATTCAAATACATTATTTTCTATGAGTGTAGGCACATGGTGTGCTCTGATTTGCCAGCTATCCAGTGCGTTGTGATTGGCCGAATACCTCAAGCTGTGACGGAAATGTTACTCCCCTTAACATACTGCGATGCCGTCTCCCAGCAGGACAAGACTCAGACTGTGTTCGAAATGCCATACTATCATACTACTCTTACTATTTCTGCAGTATCCAGTATGTATGCTGTGCATAGTATGCAAATTTCTGTATGCATGTAATATCCGGATGACCTACTATATTCGCCAGAATCTGCTAAATATAACTCAAGTACACTGAAATCAGTACAAAAGCTGTTCAGAATGGCATACTACCATACTATATTGCAGTATGCTGTGTGTATACTGTGAATAGTATGTGAATTTTCTGTATGGATGGAATGCCCGGATTACCTGCTACATTGGCTCAAATTTGATGTACAGTGGGGCAAAAAAGTATTTAGTCAGCCACCAATTGTGCAAGTTCTCCCACTTAAAAAGATGAGAGAGGCCTGTAATTTTCATCATAGGTATACCTCAACTATGAGAGACAATCACATTGTAGGATTTTTTTTTAAATTATTTGGTAAATTCCTCGGTAAAATAAGTATTTGGTTTCTCTTTCATGAGATTACTTCCTCGTTTTGGCCGGGTTTCGTTTCTGCATGTCGTAAACTCAGGGGCGAGGCTTCTAAACCAGGGTGTTTTTAGGGGCGTGATATCCAAATAACGATTGTTTTCTGGCGCCACATTTATCAACATGCGATCATTCGTACGATGAGATTAGCAGCATACGATATGTTTCATACACTCTGTCGTAAATTGATTTGTGCGCTCGTGCGATCTGCGCTCGTTTCTATGTTAGATTGATAAATGAGGCCCAGTGTAACTAGAATATATCACTTTTTAATATATCGCCACTTAGTGTAACTACCAAAAATATCAATAAAGACAGCTCAGTGTTGATTTAGTTCTGTCCAATATGTAAAGTTAATCAATTATGAAATGAGTTCAATTGGGCAATATAGCATTGTTTACTAGTATGAAGCCTTATTAACAAGCCTTAGAAACAAATGAGCTAACTGTTCTTTTTACAAAGGTAACAACCTTGACAGCTGTGCTGAATTAATGTTCAGTGTTTGTCATGTGACAGCACTTAAGCATACTATTCTGAAACATTTATTGCTTATTGTATACTGTTTCACACACTATTCTTTACAAAAATAGTAGGCAGTATGCACTGTGTACTGGGCAGTAAGCAAGTATGCCATTTCAAACACAGCCTCAGTCCAGCTGCTCTGCTCATGCACATCCCATCATCGGTTCTCTTTTAGCAGTTCAGTCAATGTACTGTTAGGAGTAACTGAATAACTCGGGATATTGATTTATTTAGCGTCAGAGGGAGTGTCAGGCACATTTATAAACCGAATATAAGTAATTTGTGGATTAGTGCGTACTGGAGACGCGAACCGTTTCAAAATTCAGTTCGATTTGGTAAACTGGTTCGAACGGTTCACTAAGAAGATCCAGTTAAATAGAACGATTCGTTCGCGATCCGGACATCACTAGACGAGACAAAACAAATAAAACCCATTACAAACTAGGCATTTGTTGCATCCAGTGGGGACATAATTACTGATTATAATGACTTATACTGACTTTTTACGCGTTGCGTATCGCGCATAAACATAAAACCATGTCTGCATTTAGGATCGGAGAAACAACAAACAACAAGCCTACTCTACACTGCTCAAAACTCGCGTTTGAATCATCATTGGCAAATTATTTAATTATAAAAAACGTACTTACAGGCTGTGAGTCAGATGCGCCAGACTGTCCTTGCAAAGTTGGAACTGCCAAACTTTATATAAACAGCCTTTGTGCCACAGACGCATTAGGCTACTGGTTCAGGAAACAGTCCTCATCCATCCTCCATAAAATGCGCAGCACACATCTGAATATTTGGGTTGAACTGTTCTGGAACATTGTTGTAAATACAACTTAACCACTGATTTCTAGTCATGTCCTCTTTTGGAAGGTCAAACAAAGTAGTTTCGCTTTCACAACGAAACACACAGCGACTCCACAACATGGCAGCGGCGGCAACAGCGAGAATAAAAGTTACGCCTTCTTTCTTTGCGTGAACATTTGGACGGCGTTATGCAAATCTTCCCACATTGTGAAGTAGACATGTGGGGGCGTGTTAGAACGAGCTCTTTTAGGTAGGCTTGGCTGACTCTTATATTTTATAAAGAATGTCTCTTTGGATTTGAGACTTTAGTCTTTGGAACTTTACAGATCTTCTTTATGCACCAAGAGCTTGTAACACTCCAAAGAGAAAGGAAAAATTTAAATTGCATCATATGACCCCTTTAACTTTGAGCGCCACTTTAGAAGGCTCAGCTGAACAGCTATGCGTCGATGCTAAGACAGAGATTTCGCTTTCCCTGGACATGACAACCTATTTTCACAAATATATGACTCGGCCTGGAGGACAAACGCAAGTAATCGCACATGCTCAGTCGATCTCTCTCTCACTCACCGTCTGTTTAGGCTTGTTAAGTGCAAATCTATGGAGCCTCTGTACAAATCAGCATGGTATACATTATGTTATCATTATTAACTTGTTTAATATTCAGTCCACATGCCTTAAGTGTAAAACGAGAAGGGCATAACCTTACGAAAAAATAAAGCACTCAAAAATCGCAGTTGCTGCGGTTCATGCATTCCTCTGCAGTTTGCTCGTCAATAGTGCAGTACTGCGGTTATCGCGACAGCCCTATAACCAACTCATGGAAGGTAAGCCTTCCTGTTTACATCATGATGAAATTGATAATACAATGATAGTGTAAGAAAGAAGAGTTTATATTCAGGGTGTCAGAGAAGGTTAAACTCCTAAACACTATGCTACTGGCAGAGCAAAACATTACTCTAGAGTCAAAACCCCCTTTCTTAGATTAGTTAATCAAAACCAGGCAGTTACTTCAGTAGCAAAGCCCTATAGTACACACACACACACACACACACACACACACACACACACACACAGCTACAGCAGTAGCCTGCCTCTGCCAGCTACAACAGGAGCAAAAACACTGTCTAGACTTGGCGAGAGAGTTCATCTAAATGTCAGCAATTCTGATATTTCTAAATGTATAAAACCATTAGTGGAACCTTTAACTGACACTGTACTATACAACACAATAAACAAACAATAACATTTGATTACTAAAGAAAGTCTACACACAAATGTCACTGATTATGTCAATTATCTAACTCAGTGACAGGCAAACTTGGCCCTTCCAGGCCACTTTCCTGCAGAGATTTGATCCAACCCTGATATGACTCACCTGCCTGTAGCCTTCTAGTAGTCTTGAAGACAATGATTAACTGGTTCAGGTGTATTTGATTAGGGTTGGAGCTAACCTCTGAAGAAAAGTGGCCTGGAAGGGCCAAGTTTGCCCACCCCTGATCTAACTGAAAACAAAGCATCTCATTGGCTGTGTCTCAATACTAAGAAAGCAACCAACATCCCAAATGGTCAAAGGTTTGGGTTCAGTAATTTTTTTTTCTGTTTGTAACACGGTAAAAAATTTATTAAATCTTAAAATATATTCAAATATTAAACAGTTATTTTTAATGTAATAATATTTCACAATATTATGTTTTCAATGTATTTCTGATCAGATAAATGCAGCCTTGGTGAACATAAGAGACTTTTTAAACAGATTTTTATGAATTTTATTGACCCCAAGCTTTTGAATGGTAGTGTACCTCTAATAAATGATGTTTTAGTAGGCAGTTCACAACATTTCGAGACACAGCAATAATGATGCTTGTGTGAACTCTCTCAGGTTAAATCTGCATCCAGGACCTGTTACCTTTAGGTGATTTTCTACAGAAGGAGGAAAAACCCTTCATACTGTGGCTTCTCATAGATGCAATGGCTGAATACAGGGTAAAACAGGTGAGCGATGAGAGACAGAAATGTTATGTGATGAAAATTCAAAAGGAGAGATGGAAAGTAGTGCATTTGTAACTTAACAGTAATGAAATCGTAGACAAGCAGCGTTCCAAGATGTTTTGTAAAAAAAACACATCCTTGGCAGGATATTTCATATCCTATGTGTTATCTTTTTACCACTAGATGGCAGTCTCAACATATAACTGTAAATCAGCCATGAAAACATGTTGGCACTAGGGGTGCCAGCTAACAGAGAAATGCCAGTGGGGCACATGCTGTCTGGCAATACATTTCACTGCATGCCCACCATAAGGCTCTGATTCCACAGTTACACAAGTCAATGGGGAAAGTAAATCAAGTGTGCAAATACCAGAGGTTGAAGAAAACAACATTTAAATTAGCAAAAAATGCCATTGTGTGCCTGTGTGTATAATTACCTTTCTTAGGTGAGCTGTGAGGGGATGTGGGAGGAGATGACAGCTGTGAGGAGTTGTTGGACACACTGTCCTCTGTTGGTTTCCTGTGTCTCTCTCCTGCCTCCTCTGAAAGGGACAGTATCTTTTTCAGAGACTGTGGTGAGCTTGTGCCTGTGCAAACACAATAAGATTCTTATGAGCACCCGTATTACACAATGTAGAAGCTGATCATGTTTAAGCTACATAAATGCGGAGTCTCACCAAATGGCGGCAAGTCTTTGACTGGCACTTTCTTGCGTGATGGGTAGAGGGCTACGGCAGGCACTTGAAGCGCCTGGTTGGCTTTCTGAAGCTGCTGGCGCTGGTGAATGGCGGCCCGTGCAACTACAGGCGATGTGTCGGGTCTCTTCCTGTCCCCGGAACTCTTCGGCACTGTAATGATATAAGACAAATAATAAATATTTAGATAAGCATTTACAGAATGAGAAAAATAATTTTAGAAGAACTATTTTATTCAACAAGAACACATTCAATTGATAAAAAGTGACAGAGTAACATTCATAATTAAGAAATTTATAATGTTACAAAAGTTCATGTTAAAAAAAGTTTAAAAAAAAAAGTTATTTTGAACTTTCTAGTTATTACATAATGAATGTACATAATGAATGTGTAGGGTGCATGTGTAGCCACTAGATGTGTAGGATGTGTAGGATGTGTCCCGTACATTTATACGGGACACATCCTGGCCATGATTTTTATATTGCCTAAAACATCCAAAGTAGTTTGACCAATAACATGCAGGTATTGTACATAATCGACCAATCATGGCGCGTCAGGCGAGAGAAGGTGAGAACGATCAAAGCGATGCAAATATGCATACGTGTTTGTTCGTTCGTTCGACTTGAAGCTATGCACCGAACGTTGAGAATGACACCAAAGTACCGCGAGAGCGATTTGAAAGCATAAGGAGCTGTCTGCTCTGCTCTCTATAGCTCTCGTGAAATAATGTCATACAACGATCGATCTGCACAGTGCTAACAGCCAAAACCTGGATATTTAGGCAATACAGAAATATTTGCAAGGACGCATCCTGTAAAAATGGCCCGTATGGTCACCCTATGAATGTGACACTGAAGACTGGAATAATGGCTGCTGAAAATTCAGCTTTGCATCACAAATATAAATTACAACAAAAACAGTTTTGAAATTGCAATAATATTCTACAAATTTAGTTTTGACTGTATTTTTTATTAAATAAATATAGCTTTTGTAAGCATAAGTGATATTGAATATTTTGTTCTGTGGGGTATGCAGTTTTTTTTATTGTGAGGTAAATGTCTGTGGTGTTTTTCATCACATGCCACTGTTGTTTCCTGTGGATTCATCTATTTGTAATAGTGTGTGTACTTGCTACGCTACTCACATGTGTTGACTGAAGGCTCACACTGAATTGAGAGTGTCTGCAGGCTCTCTTCATTCGTCTCCAGGGTGAGGTTGGAGAGGTATTGTTTGACCTTGCGTGCCATCTGTGCGTCCTCGTACAGCTTCTTGGCATTGAGGAAGGAACTCCGTCTGACCCGCTTCTTGTGCCCGCCCGTCTGGGTTACATCCAGGACGGCCGCATTGGCACTACCCTGACTGAGTGACCTAAATGCACACACATATTACAGTTAAAGATGCAGGCTGACTTTAACAGTGGTAGTATGCTGATGCAGGATCAGATCAGTCTTTCTTTGACATGCGATAAGTTGCATTCCTTGCAGCTTCAATCCAAACATTCCATGCACTTCACATCTCAGCCAATCAGGCAGTTAAATAAAAACTGGATGTTAAATAAAACAACAGAAGTATAGTAAAATAACAGATTATTTGATCATTTAAAAAAATGGATCATATATATTTTTTATAGGCAAAAACCTTGAACAATTTGTCAACCATTTATTTTATGTATTTATGTTTAAAGGTGAAGTGTGTAATTTCTGCACCATTAGCAGTTTTGTATGTTAGGCTGGAATAGAAGAACACAATTTTCAACTCAAAAAAGATCTTATAAACGGCTGTGTTTGAATTCACACACATATCATTAATCACATTTTATAAACTAATACAATTATTAGTTCAAACTATAGAAAATAATCAAAAAGGCAAAAAAAACAACAAAAAAACTCACAACACTGCAAAACTTAGCTGAAGGCGTGCGGCTATGGTAAGTAGTTTAGCTGGAAGGGGCAAGTTAAATCACTTTTTGCTAAAAATGGATCATGGGATATCAAATTAATAAATGTGCAGGAACCAAACAACTGTAAATAAATTCATGCATACTAGTGGAGTCATGTTTGTGAAACATTCAAAATCTATGGTAATTATACAACAGAAACATTAGGATGTATTTTAGAATGAGGTGAGTTTATTTAATGACCCCGAGTAGCAAAAGTGATGGCGGTCAAATGCTTGGATGGGATCCGTCATAGCAGAAGCATTCTCAAATGAACCAGAAAAAGAAAAAGAATGGATGGTGAGGAGCCAGCCCAAAATAAAGGAGGGGGCACACATGAGGCCAAAGGTGAGAGTTCACCTTACTCACCCTAAACTTCTCCATTTCTTCTTCCTGTAAGGGAGAGCCATGAATAGTGAAGTGTGGGGCAGAGAGGGTAGATGAAGAGAGAAATGCGGGAGAGAGAAAGCCCATGAGAGAAAAAGAGGGAGACACACTTAGATGAGGAGAAACAGACCAAGGGTACCAAGGTGAGGTGCACCAGAGACCAAAAGAGAGACACTAACTTCTCTGACAATAATGCAGACAGAGAGTAACATACAAAATGGCTTAACTCGTACGTAAATATCACTTTAACATATCAAAAAACCTTTGGAAAAAGCCTGTGTGTGGAAGCGTGAGGTGAGAGCTGTACACATCGCCGTGAGTGGGCACTAAAAGCTACTCAGTGATGTGAAGAGTCCAGCCTGAAAGAAGGACAAAGAAGTCATTGTAGCACTCAGAACAGAAAGGCACTCACCTGGTTCTGAACATCAGAGCAGGGTCCATGTTTACAGCTGCCATTCGGCCTACGTGTCTGATCTCTTTAGCAATCATCCGCAGTTTCTCAAAGTTCACCAAACCATCTACCTTTGAGTCATTTCCTAGAGTGGACAATAAAGAAAAGGCTCATTTCATACATTTTTATAATCATTTTTTTTCCCCTCAGGGTCAAATTAAAATGGTGAAGTTTGTGTCAAAGCGGTCATATTTTCAAAATGGACTCTCAAAATGGACAGTTTTTGCAACTGCCTTTAAGACACAAACCTTGCATTAAATGCACAGCACAAACTCTTAAGATTAAACAGAAATGATCAGAGTCCTAGTTAGAAACAAACTTAGGAAGCCTATGCAGAGGAGTAGGTGCTACACAAAGCCAGGAAAATGCATTACTGACATATAAACACGGACAGTTATGTATTAATAATTTCAGACTGGGAATGAAGCTTTGAGAAAGGTATCAAGCCATTTTATCTAAAAGAAATGAAGGTAAATGTACTTGAATAATAGATAAACACAGGTACTATATACTGCATGTCATCACCTACTTCGGTGAGAACTATCTTACCTTCATGCAGGAAGGTGAGATCCTTCTTGATTACAGGGAAAAGTGGGATGATGGGTGGCTGCAGGTTCTGGCTGTTTAGAAGATTCCGGTACTTCGCCATATTCCTGGAGGGATCAAATAGATCTTGAAGATCACTAAACAGCTTCTCATATTTACTGGGCAACTTCTCCCATGTGCCTCTCAGTCTGGACACTGGTGCCAAGTTCAGACCACTGGAAAAGACACACAATGTCATTGTTACTTGGAAAAATATAACATACATAAGAGGTCTTCAGTTTAACCCTTAATTTTTCTGCCTCTTAAAATAAAGACTAATTCTACCTGATGATGGCAAACATGGAGTTGAAGTTCTTGCACTCGCGGCAATGCAGTGCGATCTTAATGAAGTGCTTGATGATCTTCATCCGTTTGAGCTGGTAGGTCTCACGTACCACCTCTGTGGCCACCCAGAAGGTCTCCCGATTGATGGCCTCCTCAAAGAGCTTGAGGCTGGGGGGCCTGGTAAGACGGGTTTTGAGCTTAAAGAGGTCATCAATGTATTCGGTGGGCTCGATGGCACAGAACAGCTCAAAGGCACGCATGGACAGCTGGGTCGCCACTTCCACTGTACTAAGCTGCAGCAGGCTGATCTGGCTCTCCCGTAGTAGTTCCTGGGCATCTTCATCCGAGCACAGTGTCTCTGTCTCCATGTTGCTTTTCAGGTAGTACCTACAGGTTAAACGGAGAATAGGCCAATGAGAGGAGAGGTCACCAGATGTTCTAAGTGGTTTGACACGAAAATAATTCAGAAAATTGATCAAAATGACCACAAGGGTTCTAAGGCATCACCTTCCACTCAGCTGGATCCTGTCGGCCAGTTTGGAGAGTTGTTCAGGGAGTCGCCGCTGCTTGATGACACCCTCAGGAGTGACTGACACCTCACACAACGAATATGCTTCAGGGGCAGCGGTCAAGGCAAACTCTCGGATGGCCTGGGCTACGACTTCTTTTGCTGTGGTGTCCTTCCCAATCATGATGTACCGACTTTGCTGGTCTGCCTTGAACACTCTCAATACCTGGTCTGACATGTCTAAAGAACAGAGGAATGGCTTAAGCCCACACACTTAACCCGTTCATTAACCAACATCTCGGTGGAAAACCACTTATAATGTGTTACACATGATCATTTTACATTACTATTGAACTTATGTCACTTTCACACTTGGTATGTTTGAATAAGTCAGAATCTGAACTAGAGTTTTGGACAGTCAAGAAGTGATCCACTTGTGAATTACACATCTACAATCCCATCATCAGGAGCTTTTTTTTTAAATAAGTTGTAAAATTTTCTTGGTGCATATGTATGCTCAGAAGACACCTTCACAACAAGCAAACAAATCAGCCTTCAAGTTCAATCAATCTCACACTGAAAAAAAACCTCTAGTGTGAAAGTGACGCAAATCAGTGAATCCCACCAAATGCAGAGTGTTTACAGATTAGGACCTGATTGAGTACCACCAAAATTTGTTCTACATAGCTTTGGATAGCAAAATCAATGTCAAAACTGAACAGAGAAGTGAAGAAGATTGTGATTAAGAAAATGAAAGTAGCTGAGAAACCTCTAAGATGACAAGATCAAATACTTACTTATAGGGACTGCTTCTGAAAGGACATTCAGGACAGCATGAGCATCTTATTAAATATTCATGTACTGAGATTAAACTTCTGTGAAAGGTTCTGTAGATGCCCTAAAGGTAAGTGCACAGCAAGACATTGCAAGAATAATATTTAAACTATCCATGTAAAGATCTCTACTATCTTTATTTACTGACGCAAAGTCTGTTCTCTCTTGAGAAGAACGTCTAACCTAGTAGAACAAATTCCTGGATTTAATGATTACTGGCTAAACCCTATCCCTAGGGAAATGGGATAGATGATAAGAACGCTGTTCACCCCTTAAGACCAAGCCACAACCTAACCCTAACATGAGAGTGGTTGACTAGACTGTTGTTCCAGAACCAACATGGATGTAGATGCAGTAAAATGTATTACTTTGCTAAACCACATTAAGTGTCTTACCAGGCTGGTTGTTGAAGTCAAGTATGCGGTGGTGTGACTGCAATAGGTCAGGGTTGCTTGATGAAAGGTTTCCACTGACAGGAAGAGCAGGAGTGATCTGCTTTGACTGCTTTAGCCCGACAATACTGTCATCCTGGGACTGTCCCACGCCAACATCACTGTAAACAAACCTGAAGAATTATACACTGAAGTGGACCAAATCACTAAGAGAGCTTTCATGCATGAAGCTCAGCTTACTTGTAAGGTTTGGGTGGAAGAATACTGGTCAGTGTCTTGTCGAAGATCTTCTTCAGCTTGTTTCTGCCACCCACGGTATTGGCCTTGGCTTTCTTACTAGCTTTCTCAAGACCCATGACCTGCTCCACATCCACAGCCAGGTCAGGGATGGAGTAGCGGCTGGCTTTCTTAATGTCCCCGATTTTGGGGATGTGAGGTGCCCCGTTCTTCCTGTCTGGCTCCTCCTCCTGTTCTTGCTCCTGGTTCTGGTCAGGCCTGGCCAGTAGCTCCTTAAACACTAAGAGCAGGGAACACAGCACAGAGAAAATGAGTTTAACAATGCCATCTGACATTTTCAAGGAACAAATAGCTTTTTCCAAAATCAATTACAGCTACATTTACCCCTACTGCAAGAGGAAAGCGAGCTGACTGGCAATTTTCAGATGAAGTGTTGTTGAATCTAAATGACAGTCTGTGCAGCTGCAGTCATTTCAGCCAGTGTAGCTTACCTAAGAGATTGGTTTTCACAGTAATGGACAGGTGCGTGTTGTTTTTGAGAATCTCGTTAGCTTTGGATAACGGCACATTTTCAAAGTTTTGCCCATTGACCTCTAGTATCTGGGGGGGAAAAAAGATTAAAATCCAAAATCTCAATCAACATTGCAGCTGGGCCAGTTGATACATATACATAAAGCACAAAGTTTTATTTCAGTACTATATACTTTCAGCACACAGTGAGTAGTTTGTGGTATTACATGTCACTTCATAAAATTCTCTCAGTGAGGTGAGGTATGCTGAGTGAATGCGAGTGTGATGCTTATTTTCAGTGTAAAAGGACTTTGCCCTTACTGCAACATGAACTCCTTTGGCATTAATTCATTCATTGACACAAATTCACACCAGTGACACAAACAAAAACAGATCCATAATCACGTTAGCGGCCAAGCAATATGTTTTTTATTGGCTAATATGGTAACATTTTATAATAAGTATACACTAATAAAATACTTACAAATAATTTGCAAACTATTAGTTTATAGTTAATTCATAGTTTATAAACTGTAGTTAATACATTAATAGACTCTATACAAATAGTGAGTTCTTCATTCATTGTCACTGTAATTAACAAATTATTATTGTTTAATTAGCTCATAGGCATAGACTAATATAATGTTTTGTTAACAGCTTATTAACCGGAAATAGTTCTCACTTTAGATTAGCTCACAGAAAATTGGAAAATGTAATTAATTAAATGCTTTAAACCAAACTTTACTTTTACATTTTTATATCCTTTACATTAATTGCATTAGTATTAAGTGTTCCTACAAATTCCACAAACTGTATATTCTATCCCCATCACAGAAAACTATATGATTTTCTGTGATGGGTAGGTTTAGGGGTGGGGTTTGTGTAAGGGGATAGAATATACAGTTTGTACAGTATAAAAACCATTACACCTATGGAGAGTCCCCATAAAACATAAAAACCAATATGTGTGTTTATATGTTATGCATTTGTAAGCTTTTTAAGGAACACTAAATATTAATTAAATTAATGTTCAATAAAGGCTGGTTTATAGCACTTAATGACATTTTCCCATTTTATGTGACCTAATCTAAAGTAAGAACTATTCACTCCTAATTACCAATTAACAATTCCTTTACTACGACCTAATTAAACAATAATAACTGTGTTAATAACAGCGACAATGAACAAAGAACTCACTATTTTTATATAGCCTATTAATATATTAACAATGTAGAGATTACAATATATAAACTACAAAAAACTATAAACTAATAGTTTGTTAATGATTTTTAAGTACTTTATTAGTGCATACTTATAAAGTGTTACCGCTGATATCTACTGATATCTAGAGAGCAGTGTGGCTGATGCCCGATTTCCCTTGATATATATATAAGAGTTCCCTTGCTAGTGATAACACAGAATAAATTAAATGGAAACTTATTCTACATAATATTAACTCATATTAAACTTAACAACAAATTGCTTATCCATTGTCAAAGCTGTTCACTGACACAAAGGGGAACTACCACATCTGTTAATTGGCTAAGCAGACACGGTTATTGTCAATAATCTCAAAACGGCCAAGTATCAGCTGATTAGCATTCTGAACAATCACAATCCTCTTGTGGTTCAGAGGGCAAATAGATAGCAACTAATTAAACAGCTTTATGAGCCAAATACTGCATTGAGTGAAGGGCAAAAGGAAACAGTGTGACACTCTATTCATCTGAAATCACATTTTCCGCTTGTGTGAAGGAGGGAAGCCGTGTGGCAGACATATTTAGACTACAGAACAAGTTAACAGGCTGAGATGTGTGCGCTTTTACGTTTGAACGATAGATGGAATGAAAACAAAATCATAAGATGAGGTTTTTGCTCTTTTTCTTTATGATTTAGGGCAGTATGCTGTCAGTGCTGTGACTAACCGCTTTCACCGCTTGACAACAGCAATTACAAATGCTCTCACACAATGTTTCCCACTTCCAGTCCCATAACTACTATTACTGCTGCTAATGCCACAGCAAGTTGCTATTACGGTGTCAATTTAACAACTACAACTATTTCTGTAGCCTACTTCAGATCCTGCATGCTGCTGGTGTGACATTACCTGATCTCCTCGTTTAAGTCCGGCCTCTGCAGCTTTGCTGCCTGGCTCCACGCTGTCAATGAAAATGCGAAAGCCCTTCTCTGAACCCCCCAGCAGGGTGAAAGACAGGGGTGCTTCCCTCGAGGGTTTGGTCAGGGTCACCACCCGCAGCTTAGCTTTGGCAGCACATGCTATGTTTAACAGTCTTAGGTGCCCACACATTTTCTGGTTCAAAGAGAGGCATTACATGTGAATTTTGCTGTCGACTCAGCCACAAAGATGAAGAACACCAAGAAATCTTAAGGTTTTATTGCACACAACTGACCTCTCTCTCCAGATTGTACTCGAACTCCTCAAGAAAATGCGTCATTGCGGAGTCACCCTCAAAGTCGTTGAAATGATTGTTTACCCACAGCAAGACTACCCGTGTAACCTGATGAAATATGATGTAAATAATCATTCATCTCATCAAGCGCTGATTGACTTAAGTGCTTGCATAAGAGTGTCTATGTACCTTGTCCCTGAGGCTGGGGTCATGGAACCACTCCAACAGTTTCTTGCCTACCACCATGGGGCTTGGCAGGAAGGTGCGGTAGGTAAGCAGGAAGTCCTCGATGTAGGTGGGATCCACTACCGAGTGCTCTTCTACAAGGTGCATGGTAAGACGCTCCGGTGTGCCCTGTAAAAACCAAATGTACTCTTTTAGAGGATGCCTATTTAATCCAACTTTGGCTTGTGACTCTCTGATTTGGGTTCAGCCAGAAAAACTGGTGGTCAGTTTCATTGTTGTGAGGCAAATTTCCCTCCACTCTAACTGTCAAGACATTGGACTCATAAAATGTATTTGATATTCAGTCCATATATGCCTCCACTGTGCTAAGCATATTTCCATGTTTAGGAATCAATAAATGGCTATGTTCAATGCATCTGTGTAAATCAGAGCCAACGCCATGTCAATCAAGAGTGTGAGTCAATGTTTCCTAACAGTTTTTGCTGCGTGGCACATCTCATCGGATTCAATTCAGACTGCAAACTCACAACTCAAACAAAATATAATTTATTTTGGCTGAAGGGCCGTAAAATAGAGGTGCAGGAAACACTGGTTTAAGTATAAAAATCCTTATGTGAGCTATCATTGGACCTCATGACAGGTAATGTCCCTTATAATATGTTTTGTTGAGAAATTGTTTTTTGGTTGGGAATTGCCTTCTTGTCACTTTACTGTAGCTACATTTCTGAACATTTCTTTACCTCTGGGTGTGACAAACACAAACTCATTTGTAGTTGGGTTCTCACCTTGATGACAATGTGTCCTTTTCTGGTGCCTGTGCGGTCAAGCTCTCGGTGTTCCTTCACCATCACAATCTCACCCTCCTCTTCCACCTTCTGCATGTTTTTCTCCACTTGATTAAGGATACAGCAGTAATCTTGCTGTGCTATGCAAACAAACTGACAGAGAGAGAAATGATAGCAAAAGTGAGCAAGCAGACACAAGTCGAGAGGCAAAAGTAAATCACTTTTAAGATGTAGCAGTGTTTTCAAATGATTTCCCCATGATAATTACACCAGTGCACTGAAACGGAGACAAGATTTCATTATTGCAAAATTTTCACTAATCACCCCTATTATTCTCATGCTTAATGAATGGGCAGGACCATATCACTTTTGCAGTAAATGAGTCATTATAAACCACTAAAATAGGTTGGACAGTGATAAAAGACATTCTTCTTTGGGTTTTTTTATCGATAGAGTTCTTTCTTAAAACATACTGGATAGCCAAAAATGCAATGTCACAATGCAAAAATAGGCTTCATTTTCTTTACTCAATGAAATGATGCAATCAAATGCAATGTTTATTTATTTTGGCAGAAAATAGGATTTACTTTTTTTGGGCAGATTATGGATTGTTGACTCACCTGGCAGTCATCCACCTTGGTCTTCATCACCCCTTTCATGTACTCTTTCTCCATGGTGGGGGACACACCGAAGCTGTTGCCCATGCACAGGATTTCCGTCCGGCCATCTGGGTGCGTCACCTCCACTGAGCCGTTCAGAATCACAGACCATGAGTCCAGCTACAACAAAGGTACAAGTTAACAGTAAGACAAAGGAGGACATATGGTTTATTTTTAATGTTAGATTACAGTTTAAATCACTGTCAGTTTGTTATATAAACCTCCGTGGTGAAATGCAAAACTTGGACCTAATTACTTGCTCCTGCTTTTTATTTTTTGAGCATTGGTAATAGTGGTGAACATGTCATCACATTGAGCTGTGCAAGCCTCAAGCCCTGTCCTGCTTTCAATTATATGGATGCATTAGGAGGGAAAATGGCTCGTTTTGGCATGTCAATACTGAGACAAGGAGATAAGTGATTCCCGCTGTACCGCGAGCATCTTGTAATCTCAAGATGCTGAATGCTGGCATCCATTCAGGTTTAACGGTGCAGAAGCTGAATGGCTGATTGGCTGTGACGAAAGGCAGGGCGAAGGATAGCAGTATGTGTAAGCAAAGCCACAGAATCAAGAACAACATGAGACTTAAGTGAAAGCTGGTGAAAGGCTAAAGGTGAATGACATAACTTCAAAAAAGAGAGAGAATTGGGGTTAAAGAAAGAACTAAAATGGGATTTGTGTAAAAAGCTAGGCTAATAGCTATTGATATAGAAAAAGTGCAGTGTATGTACTATACGTACTAGGTCACACATATAGGTTAAAGGTGAAACTGAGGCTTCAAGTAAGGCTAATGCTACTGGTTTATGTCACGGCAAGTCTAACCGACCTCTTCGCCATCATTAAGGACGACTGTGCCGGCCCGTTCCACCACAGCGAACACCATAACAGCACAAAGCTCCCTCCTGACAGACATGGTCATGTTGGCAAAGGCCGGTAGCTGGTGCATGAACTCCAACAGTTGCTCTGAAGAAACAGGGTGAGAAACAAGAAGTGAAAGTCAGATTTAAGACTAAGTGAGATACATGAGAGTCTTTGAAAGTCTTTCATTGATATTTGTTCTCTCTATCAGATGCAGTTTGTTCTTCCCACATGGAGAACGGAAAAACATTCTTTCCATGGCTATAAAAATAACAGCAACCAAGCATCGAATGCATTATTAATACAAAGCTATTTCTGAGAACCGGCTAATCTTGCTATGCAATATACAGGGCATATTATACATGACAAAATCCATTTCCACAGTAACAAAGAACTAAACAGAATGTAGTTTCTTCAATTATGGACACTTCCCAGGTGGTTTTATTAAAACAAACAGATTTTGATGATTTTTGTTATATGGAAGTCAAAATAAAACGGTCATAGAACCATTTATCATTTGTTTTTGCTACCTTCCAAATTCACGTGGTTTATGTATAGATTTTATTATTTAACTATGCCAGATGTTCAATTTTCAACTTTGAAATGTAAAAAAAAAATAAATTATAGCATTTTACAAATGTGACAAACCAAGTTAAATTACAAAAAAGTAAAATAATGAGCAAAATAAACCACTTTAATATTGTTTGTGATTTTTTTCTTTTCTCACTTTAGCACTTTTTAGCCAATTACAGCTGTCCCTCAGTTGTTGTCATTTAGATAAAATTCAAGACATGCGATCTGGACAGAAAACTTTAAAATTAAAATAAAGTTAGTATTTAGAATGCTGGGATATTAACCTTACAAAGCCATTTTCACCACAGGATGTTATTAAATACAATGCATCATTTGGGATGTGGCAGAAATGACACTGTGACAGAAATACTGAACAGAAATACTAACAGAAAAATGACAATTCTACTGTGCTATATGTATATATACTGTTGGACAACGGCAGCAGACAAATTAAATAAACTATAGTGAGAGTGTGAAAAGTGTTTTCACACCATTTTTTTTATTAAAACGCACAGGGCCAAAAGTGCTCATATAGAAAAACCCATTTCCATATTTGTCTCTTTTTGAGAGCTTAGCCTACAAGTGTGCATGCCATTCCGTTGCATAGAACATGGTACATATAACATCTTGTGTCCATTTATTGCAAAGTAATCATTATTTTACAATCAATGAATTACTAGAACTGGTCATCAAGATAATCATTTTTCTGTAACATGTTAATAGTTTTTCTTTCCATGCTCGACAGGCCAACCAAATCAAGTATTTGGCTTTAGCTATTGTGACAGGGCTGCCCAAAGGCTGGAGTGGTTCAGTTGAGATCGAGGAGAGTGGAGACAAGAGATTTTGGATTTTGTTCCCTGCCCATGGCCTGTCTGGGTACTCGATGACCTGTGCTTGGCATGGCACCACTGAAGCATAGCTGTGGATGCGGCTAAGCCAATCAAATTTTAATGCTCTCCGTGAGGCGCGGCTGAGAGGGTGACCTAGAAAAAAAAAAAAACACGTCTCCCCCTCACTTTTTCCTTTTGTAGTCTCCCCGACCTTTTGTTGCCTTCTTTTCCTGGCAATTTATTTAATTGATTTCGAGAATCCCATCTTTCTTCCTAGAGCAAATTCTGGTGTTTGAATCACATTCTAGCATGAAGGTTTAAGCAAATCACTCACCTATGTCATCATCCGTTCGGTCCATGGGGTCTTTCTCCAGGCAGTCTCGGACAATATCTCGACTCATGAGGGGATCAGAGGCACGTTCGATGTCTTCTTCATCGTCATCCTCCTCGGAGTCAACGGCTGTCTCGGGCAGGCCACTGAGGTCCATGTCGCCGGGCTCACTCTCTGTGGCCTGTGTGTCAAAAACCTTTGTCAGTCAATCAAAGTAAGGTATTTTGGAATTTTTTTCATTTTTTGCTGCGCATTTTTACATCACTGTGGTGTTTCTTCTAAATTAATATCCTGAATCCTGGAGCTGATCACAGACCTAACATCTAACATATTTCAGAAGCAAAGTTTAAGCACAGACCCAAAAAACACAAAATAATCAAGACTAGGATTCAAGGCTAAAAAAAAAACTGGAATGAAACATGACTGCATGTACTACTGTATAACAACAATTCAAAACAAGCAACAAAACAAACCAACCAAACAAGCACAGGTAACAACAACAACAACAACAAAAAAAATACATATTCTGGGTATTAAAATACAAATGTAGATGTTTGAACTCCATTTTTGAGAAAATACAACCCAACACCCACCCAGCACTGCGGCATGGCCCTACAGGACTAAAATAAACAAAAGAAAGACCCATCCCATTGTGTACACCACAATCTCCTGTCGCAACCAACCCTGATTCGCTCTCACCTGGCCGAGGAGCCCCAGCGGTACTCTGTTCCTCCCTGAAACTGCCCACAGTGTCGCCTTGACCAAATGCTTGCAGAAGCCGGGTCCCAGCCTCATCTTTAGAGCTCTGGCTTCCAGCCTCTTTTAATTTTTTAAGCCCCTCGATCTGGGCTCACAAAAAACGCATGTCATTTTGACTTAAATGACCTGTATTACTCATCAAATATTCAGACGGTGCTGAAAGCAGCCACTCAGAGGGCGCATAGGGCGGGGAGATGTGAAGCTGGGCTCTTTTTTGGTAGGGTGGGGACAGGGGAGTGGGGGAGGATGGTGGTGGCAGCTGGCAAAATGCACTAATATAAAAACGAGAAATCTATCACATAAGCATCCCTCTTAAAGAGGTCTAAATTACTTGTGAGAATAGATCACCTAAAAATAACAATTCTGTCATGATTTACTCACCCTCATGTCATTCCAAACCAGTATGACTTTCTTTTTTTCTCAGAACACAAAAGGAGAAATGATGGAGAGTATATTCATTGCAAGTACAGTGAATGGCGATTGAAGCTTTTTGGATTTTTAATAAAAAAGCAGCATAGAAAAATCTTAATAGTATCAAAAAGTTTCATTGAGCACGTTTACATGCAAGCTGATAACTCACAAATATCAGCTTATTAAAATAACCAGTTTTCCCCGTTTACATGCACATCAGTAACCTGACAACGCAAGTAAGCTGCGTTTACATGACTTCATTAATAAATCAGGTTATTTCCCTGTAGTGACGTCAAAATATAATCATTTGCGTATCTGACTCGGAGTATTCCATACATTTGTCAGTTGTGATGTTAAATTAAGCTTGCAACATGTCGGGAAACTTACAGCTCATATATTTTCGTCTCATGCAGTTATAAACGCAGCATTGTGACTGAACCACTTCTACTTCTGCTGCACGAGATGAGAACACTTTTTTTTATCATTTTATGAGTCATGAAAAAGTCTGCTTTTGTGATATATTTCCTTCTTTCTTTACTGCAAGACGTTTGCTCGGTCTAGATGCGCTTAAATGTGCACTAACGATGTGTTCCTGTCACGTATCACACATGCGCACTTCAATAAGACGACAGAAAGCAGGTTATTGCGTTTACATGCCGTGCGAAATCGAAGTAAGAGGCAAAAAACTACCTGTTGTGACCGGTTTATGCTTATGCCGTTTATGACCTCACTCCGATAAAAGAAAACAGGTTACCGCATTTACATGACCAAGTGCATTTTCGTCTTATTAAGCATAATCAGCTTAAGAACGTGCATGTAAACGCACTCATTTTTGAATTTCCCTTTTTGGTTTTTAACACAAAACTATTATTCACTAAAACTCTTGACATATTTTCATAAGAGGAGTGTCTAATTGTGTCTAATCAAGTCTAATTCTTGAACAAATTATTTTTCTTAAACAGATCTCTTTATGATTCGATTCACAAAACTAGTCTAAATAATTCAATAATTGGACTGATCTGGTTCTCAAGTTGAATTGAATGACACAATGATCTGGTCAACAGTTAACAGCTCTCTAAAGGTGATTATCAACTTAAATTCAAGAAAATAACTGACATTTTAAGTTGTTCCTCAAAAAACGACAAAAAAAAAACTGCACAAAAGTCATATGAAACATTTTTATGGTTCTTTTGCAGTCATTTTTGAAGCATGGCAGCTCAATGTAATTGCACAAAATTGTGTAATTGTGTTCAACGCAAGAAAGGCATACGGCTTTGGAACGACCAGTAAATGAAGACAGATTCTTATTTTGGATGAACTGTTCCTTTAAGGTCCTCAATCCTGCTGAAAACCTACATGAGCTCTCAGATGCTCGATAACCCTGTGGCACACATTTGTCCCGGAGATCAGATTGGAGTTAAAACAAACACAGATCTATGAGCAGCATTTACCAACTACAAAGACAGACAACCTCAAATGCTGCATCCATTAAATCGCAGGAAATCCCAGTATTCCCTGCTCTCAACTATGAATTAAATATGCATTCCCAAAGCAGAAAGTCACTGGTGCATGATGACTGAAATCTATGTGCTTAAATAACAGCAATCTTGTTGAGGAAAGGTATCAATGACTGTTGATTAATGCGGTTTTAAGATCTTAAAATCAATACACTAAACAGTCACCCATTAGCTGAACCTTTTGGGATTTACATTACATTACATTTTCATCCAGACACGTTATATTGATGACTCGCTTCAGATCATTATGTCTCTGGCAGATAGGCTTGAAGAAACCAAACACATCACACTCAAGTCACATATTGATAAACCAACTACACCACTTTGGGATTGTTCAAAAAGTTTCATTGCTGTACTTCAACAAGAATCAAACACCACCAATGATGCAGGCAAAGCAGGAGTTGAGCTGGCCTCCCTTTTATAAACCATTTAAGAGCTAATCAGTGAAGACAAACATAGGGGCTGTTAATACATTGTAGTTGATAAAGGGACTGATTTATCTTTCAAACTGTCATGTCTGGTGCAATCTATAGCACTGTTTGGGCAGCTAAGATGATCGTGAAGGGAACATAAATTTTTTAGCAGGACTATTCTTGGATCAATGCTTTCAAGCCTCCCTGAAGAACCTGCATCATTATTTATTCAAATGTAAAAAAATAAATAAAAAAAACAGAAAAAGAAAAAAAGTGACCGCTTTGACAGCTGCATTGAGGATATGGGCCATTACTCATAACAAAAGAGGCCTGAGGTACTGTAGGATACCAACATACAGTGGGGTTCAAAAGTGAGACCACTAGTACTAGTAAATGCTTCTGTTTTGCATTTTTGTGGTTTAATCAAAATCACTTTAATTTCAGGGAAATGTTAAATGTATGTTAAGTGTCAAATGTAAAAAAAAAAAAAAGTATATATATATAT
>NW_015505371.1:63733-74132 GCF_001515645.1 Sinocyclocheilus grahami
ATATATATATATATATATATATATATATATATATATATGAGATAGCAATTAACTTGACATGCACTATTCAAAGGTTTCGAGTCTTTATTTATTAATTTATTTATGATATAGCAATTTAGCTAATTTAAACGTCTACATTTTCTTTCCCTTGGCATTCCAAAACCACAACAAACATTAACTGCCACCAATTCTGATTTCAAATAAAGCAACAAGTCACAAGAGCCTGTGCATTGCAGTAATTTGGCCATGGGTATAGGCTGTTCTTAGACATGATGCACCACCTTTTGTGCATTATTGGTTTTATAAATTGGCAATATGATAAAAGACACTAATGTTCAATAAATTATAAACTGTGTTAACAACAATAATTAATGAACAATTCTATAATTATATGTAATATAATTATATACAGCAGTTAATTAGCTTAAAGGGTTAGTTCACCCAAAAATGAAAATTATGTCATTAATTACTCACCCTCGTGTTGTTCGAATCCCGTAAGACCTTCGTTCATCTTCGGAACACAATTTAAGATATTTTTGATGAAATATCAGGGCTCTCTGACCCTCCCATAGGTAACTATGGCATAGGCAAGGTAACTACCACATTCAAGGTCCAGAAAAGTACCAAGATGATCGACAAAGTAGTCCGTGTGACATCAGTGGTTCAACTGTAAAATTGCGAAGCTACGAGAATACTTTTTTGCGCAAAGAAAACAAAAATAACGACTTTATTCCACAAGTGACGCAGTAGAGATGAAAATGTGGAATAAAGTCGTTATTTTTGTTTTCTTCGCGCAAAAAAGTATTCTCGTAGCTTCGTAACTTTACAGTTGAACCACTGATGTCACACGGACTACTTTGTCGATCCTCTTGGTACTTTTCTGGACCTTGAACGTGGTAGTTACCTTGCTGTCTATGGGAGGGTCAGAGAGCCCTCATATTTAATCAAAAATATCTTAAATTGTGTTCCGAAGATGAACGAAGGTCTTACGGGTTTTGAACAACATGAGGGTGAGTAATTAATGACAGAATTTTTGGGTGAACTAACCCTTTAACTGTAGGCAGACACATGAATAAAATATTGTGCAGCTTCAACAGCTTCAAACACACACAATCAGAATTTAGATTTTAAACCATCCATTTAATATTAACAACATTCCACTCAGCCTGCTGTTGTTTTACATTTTACGAGATGTGGATCGCGAGGAGAGGTGAGGAGAATTGTAGTAAAGCGAGGTATAAAGCAGGGAGATCACTACCTCTTTTCACGAGGACACCGTCCAGCTGTTAATGAGCCTTTAACAGATGGCCATCAGGCCAGGATAACGGACACTGCATAAACTGAATTATGTCCCATACACCTCTGCACACGGCCTGCCACAAAACGTCTTTAATCCGCAATCACATCAGACAAGGAAATCAATTAAACAGCCAGGCAAATACAAAGCCAAACACTATTAATAATATTAATAGAGGCAAACATACACATTTTGTAGACGGGCACAGATATATAAGGTAAATGTGGGGGTCCTTCTGCTTTAATCTCATTGACTCATTGGCTCAGTTTCACAGGTCATTGGCTCAGGTTTAGTTATAGTGACAAATCTTTAGTGACAGAAGTCTTGGGTTTGATTACCAGGGAGCATGTATACTGATAAAATATGTATCTTCAATGCATTGTATGAAGATTGGGATAAAAGCATCATCCAAATGAATACAAGGTAAATGAAAGAAATTAATAAAGAGGGATGAAATTTGCATGCACATTAAAGAAATGGCTCACCCAAAAAAAAAATCTAAATTAGGTGTTGTTCCATATATATGTATATTTGTTTGAAATAAATGTATACTTATATTTAACAGGGACACATTAATCAAAAGTGACAGTAAAGACATTTATAATTATTTTATTTCAAATAAATGCTATTGAACTTTCTATTCAAAGAATCCTGAAAATCACAACATTGTTTTTAACATTGATAATAATAAGAATGTTTCTTGAGCACCAAATCAGCAAATTAGAATGATTTCTAAAGGATCATGTGACACTGAAGACTGGAGTAATGATCCTGAAAATTCAGCTTTGCCATCACAGGAATAAATTATAAAAGAAAAATTTTAATAGCAATCATTTTAAATTATTATTAAATGTTTAATTTTTTATTTTATTTCAAAATATTAAGGTTTCTGTTGCATTTTAGATCAAATAAGTGCAGCCTTGGTAAAAATATGAGACTTCTTTCAAAAAAATGACTGACCCCAGTATTCTGATTGGTATGTGTGTGTGTTTTGGGTAGATTGAAGCTTAACTGACATGGTTAATATGAACTAATTACTGAGCAGTGAGACTGTTCAAAACTTCTCCTTTTGGGTTACACAGAACAACATGTGAGCCAAGAAATTAAGTTGCTTTTTGAGTAAACTATTACTTTATTATTCCTAGCTGCATTAGTCATTGCAGCATAAGACAGTAAAAACCGTTGACTGCTGTCAGTTCAGATCATAAAGTATGTGTCACATTGTGATGGCACTGCCACAAAGCTGCTAAACCTACGTTACCCGATGGCTAGGTGTTGTTACCTGGTAAATGTCCGACAGGCTGCTGCTCCCAGAATCACTGGTGATGCTACATCCTGAGTGGCTGGAGGAAACTTGTGTCACCTGGGGGTGAATCCCGTCTGCCAGGTGTAATCTGCTGAAGTCTGCCGGCAGCTGCATATGGAGACAAACAAATAGAGTGTCAGGATATACATTTGACCATAATAATCCATATGCATCCTGTAATGCAGCTAATAACTGTGACAGCCAATCAGTAGCATATCTGTTAATTTACTCAACCTTTTGATCACATATATGGCCTCAAAGCCAACAGAAATAGACTAAAAGTAAAGAAGCTCTGATCTGGACTTCATTTGACTTCTAAATGTCACAGATTGCAGTTTGTCTTTTCTGCTAAAGTTCAAAGTAATGTCAGTTTTGTGGTAAGCTGCAGTCCACTACGCTATCATTTATTCATCACATCTTCAGTCTGATGTTTCTGATCCTCTCAAGGATTTTTTGGTGAAACCAGGCCTCAGAGACATTCAATGTTTTATTAGAGCTAAAACACGACCAGACAATATCTTAAACGGGGGCAATTTTCCCCTCCACACGATCCACAGTTCCATCAAATGCAACAAAATGTTAGTCAGGTCAGTTACATTTAATGCAGGGTTTCCTTATTTTCCTTCAACAGAATAGCACAGCTCATTTGCTAATGCTAATGAGTGTCGACAAGCCGTTTCTCACACAAGCCATTATATGACCTCAAAAGACTTGGAATATATAAGCCATACGAACAAATAAAGACTCATATTTTCCACAGTCCTGTATATTTTCCACAAGCCTGCTATTAAGTCTGTTTATACATTGATTCCCAGAAGCTAAATTTGGACTGAAGCTATAGAGAAAATTTAATTTCGAATTATATTTCGAATGCAAGAGAGCCTTGGCACTGTAGTACTATCTTGGCTTACAGCAAGAGCAAGGCTGGTTCATATCTACAAAAAAAAAAAAATCATTAGGAAAACAAATATCTCATAATTAATGAAAGAAAGACACTGTATAGTCGAAGGCTACACAATATGCACGTGGCATGTTTATTTCCTCTGGTTCAGTGTGAGCAAGCAGCTCCCTTCGTGGCAACGCTCTGTACATATTTGAAGGGGTGCGGCTGCAAGAGCAAAGCATGTGTGTGGGGGGGCTTGTGCAAGAGGAAAGGCACTGACAACAGCACTGAGATAAGGAGCTATGAACCAATTTCAGCTAATATTAGAGTGCACACACATGCACACACATTGCGATAAAGCTCATTCAATTGGCTCCCGATTGTGTCTGCGTGTGTGCTTGTGTGTGTATGTGTGTTCACGAGTGAAATTGCTTTTTTTGGGGGGCTATTGGATGTCTTCAGCCAGCTGTGGCTGAGTATAGCTTTCATACAAAAATGCATCTGACCTAATTTCCACTCCCATAATCATATACATGCCGGAAATGCAGCCAATTCTCTATCTGTACCAATACTGGTTCAGCAACAGGGGGAATGGAGGTAGATGTCTGCTGTTTGGTGTGCTGTGAGGCTAAAGGTGTGTTAACACACTAATGTGTTGATGAATATTCCTCCTCACATACACAAATTCATTATATTAATCTATTGCCATGGCAACTCATCCATATTAATTAAGGCTATTTACACCTAAAAGCAGAGAGACAACATAAGAGGAAGAAAGAATAGAATAGAACGAACTAGTAAAAAGTAAAAGAATGAAAGAAATATAAAGAACATTGCTAAATGAACAAAATATGGGACAAATGAAAGAGAGCTAAAAAAAGACAAACAGAGCAAAGGAGAAGACAAATGAATAAATATACAATACAAAAATTAAAATAAAAAAATGACAAACAAACGACAATTAACAAAAGATAACAGAAAAACAGAATGTGACAATGAATGTATGAAGAAAAACAAAATAACAAAAACAAAAGAGATCAAATTAATGAAAAAACAAATGCAAGAGTACAAAAGAAAAAAAACTAAAGAAAGAGAATGCAAGAACAAGCAAAAAAAAAACAAACAAACAAAAAAACCATAAGCAAAAACAAAAATGAAAGACAGAACAAAAGGAAGAACAAATGAAAGACAGAACCAAAGTTAGAAAAAAGAAAATCGTACTTAACGGGGTCATATTAAGTTGCTAAAAAAGTTTTTGGTGTAATGCAATGTTTATGTGGTTTAAGGTTCAAAAAACTTTCCACATACTGTACATTATTGTTGCTCCTCTATGCCTCGCCTTTCTGACACGCGTCGATTTTTACAAAGCTCATCGTTCTGAAAAGCGCGATGTGCTCTGATGGGTCGGCTATCTAGTGCATTGTGATTGGCCGAATACCTCAAGCGTGTGACAGAAATGTTACGCACCTTACCAGGTTCAGGAAACCTTCCTCCGTAAAATGCCCTGCACACACTCGAATATTTGGGTTGTGCTGTTCTGGAAAAGTGTTGTAAATAAAACATAACCACTGATTTCTAGTTGTGTCCTCTTTTGGAAGGCCAAACAAAGTAGTTTGGCTTTCGCAAAGAAATCACACAGCGTCTCCACGACATGGCAGTAGTGGCAAAAATACTACAGCGAGAATAAAAGTTACGCAAACGGTGTTATGCAAATCTTTCCACACAGTGACGTAGATATGCGGGGGTGTGTTTGAACGAGGCGTTTTAGGAAGGCGTGGCTGAGCGTTCACTTTTATAAAGAATATCTCTTTGGGTTTGAGACTTTAATCTTTGTGACTTTACTGATCTTCTGTATGCATGAACAGCTTTTAACACTCAAAAGACAAAGACAACCATGAAATCACATCATATGACCCCTTTAATTAGGGTTCTTGAAGCACCAGTACACACTAAGAGGGGTATGGTTCAGTATACACTATCAGGTCAGCGGGTGCATTCAGCACTTAAAATAAAGGCGCTGTGATAGCAGCAAAGCACCTCAATCCTCCCTCCACATCCCTTCGCTTGTGTTCCTCAAGGCTATTCCCCGGACAGTCCTGGGTGGCCACAGAGCTGTCAGCTATGATACAAACATCAGCTCTCTTCTCGCTTCCACTGCTGAAAGGAGCCATCAAAACATCCACCACGCCAGTAAATTCACTTCTCAGGAGTGTACATGGGCTTTCCTCCCTGCTGTCATAGAAATGAGCAGGGAACAATGAAGCAGTTACCAGCTTACACTGAGCGGAGAAGCAACTGAGCGATGCAATTTTTCAAGGTGTCTTTTTGTTTGTAAATGAGGGTGATTTGCACGTGATGCTTCCCACAGGAGTTTCAACTGCACGGAGTATTTTAACATCATCTTCATTACGATGACAAGAGCTTTCTACAGAAATACATGTACATCGTTTAAGAACAGACAAATGTATTTTTGTTTGAAGTGGAAAGTCACTGATATTTTTAAATGTTCTTCAGGTGCATCTAAGGAGAAGGACAGTGATAGACTTGAGAAACGTGAAAGAAAACCTTGTTTTAGGCCCATCACCTAATTTTCTGAGCTGGAAAATCTGCAGAATGAATTTAAACATGGTAAAATGTTAGACTGTGCTGAGAGTATTATTCAATTAGCCAAAACAGTTAGCAGGGGAAAAGAGGAACTTTGTGCAATAACAACAGCTGTTCCAATTCTGCAGGAATCTCCAGATTTGGCCCTGTGGGTCGGCTTATGACTGAAGAAGAGAATAAAAGATTACAAAATGTTCCAAGTCCTGAATATTACACAAATTATCCATGATGTTTAATTTATCTTCCTAAAACTTTGTATGATCTTCTTATAAAATACTTCAGTTTCATAAATCTCATCGCCACAGGCAACACACAAATATTATCTCCTTCCAAAGATACAACCTGCTAACATACACAGTTCATTTCATGAGGGGATTCACTGAGCAAGAAACGGAGCATTGAAGACTAATGACGTTTATTCTCTAAGGTGGGGGTGGTTAAAGCAGTAAATAGAAAATTATATTTTACCCATATTTTTGTAAATATGAGTTTGCGGGTTGAATTGAATGTAACAAGGCTGTGTACTGCAAAATAATGGCAAGACAACACATCTTTCCATTCAGTTATCCACGCATCAAATGACTCTTATGAACCGGTTCATCTAAAGAATCATTCAAAATGACTCACAAACTCAGAAGTTACTGGTTTTGCTCAATCTGATGAATCCTTCACTGCACAAACTTATGACTCAAAATCGCTTACTGAACTGTAGGTTATCAGTACTTTTAGTTTAATTAATATATGTGACTGCAAAAAAAATAAATATATATATATTTTTTCCAGTAGTTTTTTTTTATGTACCCCCCCTCCCCCCAAAAAAATCATAAATATATTACTGATCAATTATGAAAGAAAAAAAATATGTATGTATGCATGTATATATATATATATATATATAAGCAAATTTAACACATGTATTCATATCGATACGCTGTGAATAATGTTATTTAATTGTACTATTTTACTTTAACTTACTTCATTTACTTTAGTTTAACATCAAGTTTAAATTAAAATAAAAAAGATACAAATAATAAATAAGATAACATAACATAAGTATATTTACCTCCTGTGGCAAACATCTGGCAACCGTTTAACACTGACAAACATTTCATGTATTGCTACTAGACTTGTGCCGGTATTCGGTAATACGATATATCACGGTAATTAATATGCACGGTATTGTTATCGTGGGCACTAAATACCGTGAATAATTCTATATTACAAATTATTCCGAATTTTGAATGCATTTTAAGAATACTTTTACCATCAACTGGTCAAAATGCACAACACCGCTGTATGCTGCGAGAAAGACGCATGCGCACTCTGATGTAGAGGTGGGGGTGGTTAAAGCAGTAAATAGAAAATTATATTTTACCCATATTTTTGTAAATATGAGTTTGCGGGTTGAATTGAATGTAACGAGGCTGTGTACTGCAAAATAATGGCAAGACAACACATCTTTCCATTCAGTTATCCACGCATCAAATGACTCAAATGACCGGTTCATCTAAAGAATCATTCAAAATGACTCACAAACTCAGAAGTTGGACGAGAAGCACATGGCGGAACGTGTGAGAGACGCTCTGGATGTACGCGCACTTTCACTCTCTGACAGCAGATGGCGCTAAACTGCAGAAATAATAATAATAATAATAATAATAATTCCTTTAAATGCAGCGGTTACCCCGGAAACCCTGTAAACAAAGCAGCTGCACTACTTTCTGTTTCTGAAAGGTGTTTAAATTATTTAAACAGCCATTCAGATTTGTGTATTTGCTATGATGTTCATGACAGTGACAAATACTTAAATATTTAGACTTAATAGGCTATTTATTTTGAAACTTTTTTTAAATTTCCTAGATGTTGTTTGAAAGTGTTTTGATTCTTTATTGTTCGGTCACACTTTACATTAGGGCTTCATTAGTTAACATTAGTTAATTTTTAGTTAACAAACTGCCAATGAAAAATTCTTCTGAACATTCATTAATCTCAGGTATTCCAATATTTAATAACAGGTTGCTAAAATCGAAAGTTGCAACTGTGTTATTTAATGAGCTAACATGAACTAAGACTTGTATTTTTTAACAAAGATAAATAACTTCTTTAGCAAATGTAGCTATTGCTCATTGTGAATGTTAATGCATTAACTAAGGTTAACTAATGAGGTCTTATTGTAAAGTGATACCTATTGGTCTTTATAGTTCTTTTGCACTTTAATCTGTGTAAAACTTTTGACTTTATAAATTTTTCTGTATTGCTTTATTGCATTTAAATTGCAAAATAAAGCAAAAAACGGAAGTGCATGGACAGGATTCGTGACAATACTTCTGCAGCATTTATTAATGTTAACTTCAAAATTTACTAATGCATTATTAAAATCAAAAGTTGTGTTTGTTAACATTATTTAATGCACTGTGAACAAACATAAATTACCAATGAACGACTGTATTTTCATTAACATTAACAAAGATTAATACTGTAATGTATTGTTCATTGTATGCTCATCTTAGTTAATACATTAGCTAACATTAACTAATGAAATCTTATTGTATAGTGTTACCATATAAATGTATAGGCCTACAGATAGGCCACGTTTATTTGCGTTCGTTGCATGTGTCATTATATTATTAACATTTCACCAAAATCAAGTTCAAATACGAAGTTTTTGACCAGCGAATGCTTTTTCCTGGCATTATCGCCACATCAAAGGCAGTGCATGCATTGCATTTAGGTTTTCATGAACTTGCAGGTTATACAGCTTTCTGTTACTATGTTGGCGCTCAGTTTTGTCTGTTATTTGGCCAAAATATCATATTATAAAAGATTCAGCTCTTCACACAAGCTATTTGGCTGTGACTCGACAACAAATGCTGGACTAAGACACTCTTCTCTGCTCTTGGTTTGATACTGGTTTTGTGGTCCAGGGTCACATATTATAACTTTAAAATATCACAAATATTACAGTTTCCACAAATGTATTAAGCTGCACAACTGTTTTCAACATCGACAATAATAAATGTTTATTTGAGCACCAAATCATCATATTAGAATGATTTCTGAAGGATCACGTGACACTGAAAATGTCTCAGGTTATGTATGTAGCCATGGTTCCCTGTGTAGGGAACGAGACACTGAGTCCTCTAGGAGTCACTATGGGGGACGCCTCGTCATGACCCGTGTCTGAAGCATACATTCAAAAAACACCAACAACACGTTGGCCGGCGACAGCCCATGATGTCACTAACGGTGCGACTATAGTATAAATAGGCACCGGGAGAACACATCATCCACTTCTTCGTCTGAAGGAAACCTAGAGGACGCAGTGTCTAGTTCCCTACTCAGGGAACCATGGTTACATACGTAACCTGAGATGTTCCCTTTCAAGGGAACTTCAAACTGCGTCCTCTAGGGGTCGTTATGGGGAACGGTATACCCACACCACCATGCTGAGGGGAGTGCATGCCAGAAAACCATGGTGAGCACTAAGTACCAACTCTACCATAGCCATGGGAGTTGCCCCTGGGACGTTAAGATGGCTGTCAGGGACATTATCCCCTACAGCCAAAGGCCTAGGCTACATACCCCAAAAACTTACCTGTTAGGGCCAGAACTCCTGGGCCCGGGTAGAGCTCAAGGCTTGGAATCAGGAATAGATTCTTTTAAGGGAATACAACCAAGAGCCTAGAATCATACTAAGTCTTGGCCTGTCACACAGGGGCTACCGCTTGCTCTGCATATGCTGAAGGAACTGTCTCAACAGACCCCTAGTAGCAACACCCAGTTAAAAGTGGTTATCCGGAGGATACATAGGTGGAGTGATGCCCAAGGTGGAACCGGGGCTTAACCAGCTCAAGAAAGGGCACGAAGCTGCTGCGCGAAGCCCTCACCATACAGGATTTTAGAAAGAACGCAAAGTACTAGTGTGCGAACTTACCACAGTGTGGATTTTAGAAAGTGTACAAAGACTTCACATGCACACTTACCATAACATGGATTTAAAAAAATACTGTTCTAAGGGGCTCTCGTGGCACTCTGAAGAGCAGCCCATAGATGGAAATGGTGCATCCCAAAACACTATGTTTGAGAAGTCATCAACCTGATCTAAGGTATAATGCTGGAGTGGCTAGCAGTAAATCTCTTGCTGAGGGAGCAAACACCCAGCTCTCAATCGAGAGGGGGCTAGACCTACACCATGTTCCAATGCTGGAACAGCTATCAGTAATTTACTTAGCTGAGGGATAGGACTGCATGAAAAATTGCATGCGATATGTAATGCGCATCTTGTCAGAAAGCCGGTTCTGTAATCAGC
>NW_015505371.1:74392-89040 GCF_001515645.1 Sinocyclocheilus grahami
AAACTGCCAATGAAAAATTCTTCTGAACATTCATTAATCTCAGGTATTCCAATATTTAATAACAGGTTGCTAAAATCGAAAGTTGCAACTGTGTTATTTAATGAGCTAACATGAACTAAGACTTGTATTTTTTAACAAAGATAAATAACTTCTTTAGCAAATGTAGCTATTGCTCATTGTGAATGTTAATGCATTAACTAAGGTTAACTAATGAGGTCTTATTGTAAAGTGATACCTATTGGTCTTTATAGTTCTTTTGCACTTTAATCTGTGTAAAACTTTTGACTTTATACATTTTTCTGTATTGCTTTATTGCATTTAAATGTTCTGTTATTTTTGTTATAAGAAAAAAGTTATTGAACCTGTTATACTGTATTATGACAGCACTTTTTTTAAACTAAATTTCAATATCGTGGTAATACTGCATACTGTGATAAAAGCATTAGCAATTAATCGCAACATGAAAATTTGATACCGGCATATCCCTAATATATATATATATGTACATACACACACACACACAGGTATATATATATATATATATACACACACACACACATATATATGCACTTTCAGCTGTGATCTCAAAAAGTGATAAGAATTCAAAAACAACAAAAATGCATTAATTTGGAGGGACGATTCTACATACACAGCGATAAAACCTTTTTTTTTTTTTTCATCACAAAAAAAAGAGAAAATAGTCCAGCAAAGGATTAATGGTAGCATAAGCTCCTCAGGGCAAAATTAAAAACACTCAAACTAAAAAAATGACCAAAATTGTTCCATTTATCAGCAAAAGCCCAGCCCGTTTTGACTCTACATACATCTTTGGTATGCAAAGACATAATTTGGACAAAATGTTGGTAGTGACAGCAGTTGATATACATGTGTCAATAGCAATATCCTGCCTGCCTCCTGTGCCCACCCAGGGGTCCGCTTCTGTCCTTTAAGTGCCCTTTTCATGTCACTGTTGCACATAATAAAGACTTAACTCTCCTACTACACAATTTAGGTTAGGCCTCAGTCAATTAACCCAAGAGGCTTTTAGTCAAACAGCGCACAGGTCACAGACAGCACGCTAAACTCGCAGGGGTCCCAAATATCACTCTTGTGGGAGTTTGTAAATAAATGAATGGGCTTGAGGCAACATTGACCTTTCACACTTATCTGTATGAATGCAAGTCCAAAAAAGATACTGGAGTCTTAATGATCTACATAACCAGATAAGAGTGCAACAAAAAATTGCTTTATGAAGGTAGGAAAGCTTATTTTTAATGCACAATTGCATGCATACTTGTTTCTAACAAAACCCTACCTGCTGTTAAGCATTTAAGGTGTGGATGTGTGAACCTGTAGCTTATATGCGTGTGATGAGCTCATGTCCGTCAAAGCAAAAGGTGTGACATTATAAAAAAAAAGGGCTGACGCTGGAGGACTCAAAGCTGCAAACCTATCCCATAATCCTCAGCATCGCTCTAGGGGCCTCTCACTTTCCTGAGCTGACAGGATCAAAAGATTAAAGAGCTTTGGCTGGGCGTCAGATTAAACAGAACCGATATTCTCACAAACACACGCCAATATATTTACTACGCTAATGTAGGGAATAAAGCTAAGGAAAACGACAACTTCCTGATATTCAATGAAAGAGTGTCTACAATTAAACTCTCCAAGTTCTGATCTCCTTAAAGACGCAACTAAATGATGATAAACAGCATGCGTCCTACAGGTCTTAAAAAAGAGCTCTGTACACACATTCTCACTGGAGCAACTGCAAATTAGTAGAGATATATATATATTTTTTTTGTATGAAAACATTAAAAACTGAAGACTTTTGCAAAAAGAGGAACAATGGCCAAATTATATTTGAAGAACTTTTGTACTACAGTTACAGAACAAACTATATGACTTTGTATAATTCCTGCAGCTCAACAGGTAGAGTATGATACTAGCAACACACTTTGCCATCACAAAAATCAATTCCATTTTAATATACTGTATATTCAAATGGAATTATTCATTTATTTTTACTGTTCTACAAAATTACTGTTTTGCTGTATGCATTCATCACATAAACGCAGCCTTGGTGAGCATAAATGACTTATTCATTAAAAAATTCTTACTGACCTCAAACTTTTGAATAGTAGTGTGTATACTAAGGAACCAAAAAATAGTTTTTGACTTCATTTGAAGTTACTATTGTAAACAGCAGCCATATCTACGCAACTTCATGAAACGAAGAGGTATAAAACATAATATGAAGAATGCATGAACATTAATATAAATTCTTGCACTGAAGTGAATCAATGAAAGTATGAAGAGGAGGAGATGTCGAAAAATAATTAGGAGAAATCAAAATGCTCAGTATGGTGGAATACCTGCCTTACATTTAAAAAAACAAAAAAATCTAGATAGAAAATAGCTGCCCAGTGGAGTTACCAAGATGGCCACCGAGTGAACTAGCATGCCTTAAGTGGAAAATAATATTGTAAAAACATAAATTCGGTTCTGACATCTGATTGGTCAATACATTTTTCTAGTTGTGCTAAATCCTTCACACTCTGACAAGAAACACCTGTTCACAGTATCACTGCAACTTGCACAGTGAATTGTTGTATTTGTTGCATAGCAACACACTGTTATGTCAGGGTCTATGAAGATGTTCGAAGACCAGCACAAGTTTTCAGGGCTTGCACAAGGCCAAATGAACACTAGCACATTATGGCTGACAGAAGATCAATTCATTTACAGCTAAAAGTGCTCATCATTCCACTCAGCAGTCCAATGCTGATTGCTTTTCGATGCCACCCGTGTGCAAACACCACCGATCGTGATCACTCACTCGCATACACACACACACACGTATGTGAACAAGCATTGAGGCGTTCAAAGATGCGTTCAGTCACAAATGGCTTTATGAAATGCAACATATATTGAGCTGACAGCATCGTTCAGCGATGTCATAACTCCTCCCACACTCAAACGCTCACACACATCATAAAGCCATTTAAATTTAAAACTGATTCCCAATAGCTGTGACAAGCACGGCACGATCTTGGCCATTTCATCATCCAGTACACACATGTCTGAGCGTGTGCGGGGTGACGGGGGGCGGTGTGCACATGGCTGCCTTCACACACTGACACACATTACACTAGCAGCGGATGAATGAGGTCGTGGCTCTCGACAGCCTCTCATAAAACAATATTCCAAGCAATACAATATAGATACACATAAAACAATATAGTCGAGCGATACAACACAGCGCTACACTAGACTTGCATGAAATGTCAATTAAAACAGATCTGCATACATGCAATTAACCCTTTAAATAGCTGAGCATCAAAACCAAGCTATGAATTCCAAGAAACGCTGTTCGAGACACAGAAATATGTCTTCTGAAACCATATAAAGCTCATTTATCTTTCTGCAATGACTGTAACGTTAGCCATGCAATGCATCTAACGCTGTTCCCGTCCATCCTGATCATGTTCGGCACATCAGGCTAATCTGATGAGCGAATGCTGGTAGTATTTTGAGGCGAGAGAGCTAGCAATGTAAGGTTGATACTTACGGGGCTTTTATCAGCCTGGCTGGAGACTCCATGGCCGCCACTACTAACTAATGGCTTCATAATGGAGGAGCAAAGCCAGGGCGAAATTTAAGCATCCTGCTGGTTCCCACTAATCTTTCCCTCTCTCCCCCCTCCAGTGAGTCTTCCCCTGTCTCCCGTCTTTTCTCCCCCCTCTTGCAGGGGAGAAGAGGAGAATCTTTCCCGAGGAAGGAGGGGGAGAGAGTATGTTCACCAGAGATGATGCACTAAATTGGAACAACACGGTTCCCAGTCCAAAAAAAAAAAAGAAAATCAATGTTTTTCCTTGTCAGGTAAACACGGCATCTGTCCATCCACTAGGTCCACAAAAAGGGGATGAAATTAAAATAAAAGCAGAAACAGTGCAAAAGGATGAGAAATTCAAGCAGGGATGAGCAAAAACGCAATCTTCAGTTTCAGGTAATTAGGTAAGACTCTCCCACCAGTGATGACCAATGCCGATCGACGGCGTTATAAAAAATGAGGGGAAAAAAGGCAAAAATGGCTGACAGCACTTTCACTCCCTCCCCATCCTCTTCCTCTGTCTCTCTCGTCTCCACGCAAACGGCTTTATGCACCATTAGCTGAGGCTGTGACCAGAGAACCAACCTCACGTATCCAGACTGTCTTTGTTAAACACTCCCGGTTCATTTGTGTCCAAAGCAGGGGGGTGTGTGAGTGTGTAAGAGAGAGTGTGTGTTTGTGAGTGTGTGTGGAGGGAGAGAAAGAGAGGGGGCTTTGAATAGGAACCGCCTCCCTCCCTCACTGATGTTGAAAAAGCGCCACTGGTGCCTGCTATACTACACACGTACACACCGACACACATATGGGTAGTTGACGCATATCATCTTCTCCAGGGTTAACATTAATATGTATAAGGAAAGTTAGGTTCTGTAACTGCTTACCATTTCAAAAATTAAGTTGTGGCTTTTAGTCTATGTCTTTTAGGCCAACTGTGTTATTTTAATTCTAAAAGCTGGCAAAATTATCTTTCAGCAGACTTCTCTCTCAGTGGAACAAATCAAATGTAGTGATGCTATCATCTTGCACTTCAAATTTTTTTTTAATTAATTAATTTATTACATTTTTGTGTCCAATCACATCTCTGCAATAAGAATGTGGTGGAATCTTACTGGCTATTTAAGTAAATAAACAATGACAGTCCTTTTGACACGTCTGGCCCAAACCTCTGTTTTGACTAGGAAATATGTACAGTGGTGTGAAAAAGTGTTGGCCCCCTTCCTGATTTCTTATTTTTTTGCATGTTTGTCACACTTTAATGTTTCAGATCATCAAACAAATTTTAATATTACACAAAGATAATGCAAGTAAATACAAAATGCAGTTTTTAAATTATGATTTCATTTATTAAGGGAAAAAAGCTGTCCAAACCTATGTGGCCCTACGTGAAAAATTAATTGCCCCCTCCTGTTAAATCATGCAATTAACCACATTATTTTAGAAAGCGGAGTTAAATTTCACTAGCCACACCCAGACCTGATTACTGCCAGACCTGTTGAATCATCTCGATCCTATGCATTTCACATAATATATAAATACAGACAAATACATTTAGACCACTTAACTTAATAATTGCTATCGGGATGTGAAGAGACTTTTAACCAGCATAACAAAAAATGTTTTTGAAGACAATCACCTATTGCACCTTTAAGGCTTTTGAGGAAAACATTCCAGGATTTTTCTCCATATAATGGACTTTAATGGTGGCCATTAATGCAGTTTCAAAGGGCTCTACGCGATCCCAGCCGAGGAATAAGGGTCTTATCTAGTGAAACGATCAGTCATTTTCTAAAAAAATTTAAATGTATAAACTTTTTAACCACAAAAGCGCATCTCACACTGGAAAGGTCACGCGTGGTTAGCTCTTTGTCTGTGTACTCCGGTTCAAAAAGGTAGGGTAGGGTTTTTTTGTAAAGGGCATTTGACTTTCTTTGCACGTTCACTTTGTAAACACTGGGTCTGTACTTCAGCCTACGTCACACGTGATCTTTCCAACATGACTACGTAATGCGTGAAGTCGAGCTAGTGCAAGACGAGCATTAGTGGATAAAAATAATTAATTTTTTTTAAGAAAACGACAGATCGTTTCTCTAGGTAAGACCCCTATACTTCAGCTTTCTTTACGACTGAAGAAAGAAAGACATGAACATCTTGGATGACATGGGGGTGAGTAAATTATCAGGAAATTTTTATTCTGGAAGTTAACTAATCCTTTAATACGAGCATCTCTGTAATTTTTCCATATAATTATAATTTTGTTAGTTTTATAATTTTGTTTGTGCGTGTGTGTTGCAAGTTACACTTACATTTATGTATTAAACTGATTTATATTCCCTGGGAATCAAACCTATGACCTTGGTGTTGCTAGCACCATGCAAAGAAATACCTTTTAAAATAGTTTTAGATGGAACATAGCACGTTGAACAGGACATGTCAACTTATCAAAAGTATTTCATGTGAATTACCCATATACATACACACACATACTCACACAGACACTACAAGAGATCAAGAGAGTGCTGATGAGAATAAAAGAGCATGCAACGGGTGAGGTGCAGATATGGAAATAAGAGAGGATGAGAGAGAGAGAGAGCTGAATGGTGGTGGGGAGCAGAGAGGAAGAGAGGGATGGAAAGACAAGAGAAATGAAGGATGAGCACAGTTAGCCCAGTTGTCAATAAAGTATGGGAATCAATAATAATGAACGATTATGGTTCAGATTCGATTCCATGAATGATTATTTTAGTCAGGTAGAGAAAGTACTCTACATGCAAGTAAGAAAAAAAAAAGATTAAAGTCATGATGTGCAGCTCAGTTATTAGGTGAATAACCACTTCAACTGATTTAGTGAGTCTGGTTTGAACCAGTGAGAACTGGTTCAAAACGATAACTCATGAGTTTGAGACTGATTAATGAGGAAGCAATTCATGTGTTGACAAATCAGAGAGTACTGGTTGTGTTGCATGTTTGTTGTTGTTGCATGCAGCAAGCGAGGATAATGCCATAGAAAAGCAGGAAAAAGATTTAAGACACACTTACAGAACCGAACATCACAAATATCATTTGTTTGACCCAATCCGAATCAGTTCTTGAGTTCCAGGTGTAAAAGTTAAAGCATAAACCTAAAAGGTCACTGGAGGGGACTTTACAGCACACTGGTTTAACTGTCAACCTCTATTGCCATGTACGCATGGTAATCTACAAAAAAACTGCTGAAAACTGATTATGAGCGCGAGAGAGGAAAGAGGGATGAAAAGATAGTAAGATCAAAGGACGACGAGGGCTGCAAGGTTTCGGCAAGGTACACTGCTCCTGGCTGATAGCCGTCCATCTGGACCCGATGCCCCGCTGTTATCATTTGAAACGTCCATGTGGCTTAAACCATCAGCTCTATCATAACTGTCATAACAGCTATGACGGAGTGGGTGTCATAACGGTCAACTGTCATTTATGCTAATGGACAGTTTAGCAGGACAGAAATACATCTAAGAAGAAATCATTTTCATTCTACAGTGCTATGTGCATATGTAAATATGAAGACAGAGAATGTCTAGAGAAATTTCTTCACCACAATACATTTGTGACAGTATAAAACCCTAAGGGTCCTACAAGCCAGCACACTATATTCCAAGTCTTCTGAAGCCATACGATAGCTTTGCATGTTTGTGTGTGTTTATAGTAATATAAATCTTTTTAAGTGACGGCCTTTTGTGTCTCAGTGCTGCCGTATACTGCAGAAGCAGCCATCACTGAGGACAGCTCTAAAAATAGAGACGACTTTTCACAAGAACACCTGACAAGACTCCCTCTCTCACTCTTTTCCACTCTCTAACACACACGATCACACTTTCCGTCTCTCAATCGCTTTGCTTCACTCCTCACTGAATCTAATTACGGCTGAACAAGTATCAGCTCAGCGGCAGCAAGGTCTACCCATCAGCAGTCCCCATCAGGCCTAGGGCGTCAAATAACACGCTAAACAGACGCATATAAACACATTAGCACACAGATATCTTACATGCACCCTTGTTTGTGTGAAAAGGGCTGAGCCTTTGTAGTGCAGCACAATTAAGCCTAGCTATGAAATCATAAATTGTTATTGTTGTTCTTAGCTAGTGCAACTCGGTTCTGACAGGGTCATAGGGAAAACAAATGGGACAAACAAGGCAAGCAACAAAATACGACTGAACAATTTAATTGTGCATAGCAAAGTAAATAGGAGAAAATGCTTTGAATCAAATGATTCAAACAAATCTTTGGTTACTGATATCATTAAATGCTTTTAAATGAACTTTTTGGTATTTCTGTGAAAATACGACTAATTAAGTAAAATGGTAAAATAGAAATAAGGCTAAAATTAATACATTATTTGGCAGAATGTTTGTTTGAACAGTTTGGATGGTACTTCACACTTCTGTTGTTGTTTATGCTTTTACAAAACAGTTTCCTATTCAGCCTATGTCATGTTATTATTTTGCACATTCTTGGGTGTATTTTTAATAAATATATTTATATACATTTTTTTATTTATTATATTTTATATTTACATTGAAAATAATTTTACATTAATTACAGGATTTTTCCCCCCAAAATATCAAACTGAATTAACATTCTGGGTCGCCGCTTAATGTACATAATGTACATTCTGGGTTCTGAAGCAAAACTAGTTGAGAACCACAAGATATAATCGGTTGGTTGAAGAACAGTTACCCTTAACCAGTACATAACTCACCCTGCACCAATTGTGCTACATGAAATGACACTCAAATTGTTCAGCTTGTTGGGGAACAGCATAGTATTACATGCTTAAATGATCAAAATTATGATTTTTTTACTAGTCAGGCAAACAAAACAAAACAAAATTTTATTCTCATTTATTTTACTTTTATATTTATATTATAAAGAATTTTACAATAACCAAACTAACTTTTTTTTTTAATAACAAAAATCTAATTTAGTTGTAAATTATACATCAAAATACATTGTACTTGATGTCCAATGTATAAATTGGGTTCTGAAGCAAAACTAAGTGAGAACCATGGACATAAGCAGTTGGTTGTGGAACAATTACCAGTTCATAACTCATCCTGCACCAAAAAAAAAATTCCAAATATATTTCCACAAAACCAAACCTTGAATTTGAGGGAGGGACCCAAGCCACATCTAGAGACTAGAGCATCATAGAGACTCATTTGACATGGTCCAGTTAGCAACCACCTAGCAACAACCCTGAACACCCTAGCAAATGCATAACATAGCAAAGCAACACCTCAGTAACCCTATCAGCAAATTCTCCACCAACAAGAGCCACTCACACATTCTTTAAAAAATATATATATTTTAATCTAGTTTGTCTGACTAGTTATGAGGCAATAATCTCAGTGTGTAACCTGAAGGCTTGCAGTATAGCATCAACCACTTTAAAGCGCTGTTGGACCAAACATTCATTTGGCAACATAAATACACACATCCACACAAATAAGCCATTTTGTTACGGTCACAGGGTCATAAACTCTTATCGCACACACATATATAACCTACACACACATACAGTATATAATCACAGCTGAGCAGGAAATGACACACACAAAGGAACAGAAACAGTGAATAAGTACGATACCTGAGCCTTAACGCATTCCTGTGGAGGAGCCAGAATGAGGAGAGAAGCAGAGAAGAGGAGAGTTATTATCAGCCTGGGTTACTGAAGAGCAGAGCAGGCTCAGAGAAACCCTGTTAAGCACTTTGCAAGTCATACTACGGGAAGAAGAGAGGGACACATCCTTTATAAAAGCTCAGATGCTATCAAAAAACAACAGAGGGTAGTGCACACACACACACATACAGTGCACACACAGCTGAGAAACATGAGGCGGATGCTGAAATAAAAAGCCACAAAGCTAACATATAAGGGAACTCGGACACTTCAGGTGAACGAAAAAGTGGCTAATTATGCAACCAAAGGGAGGTCATTTAGTTATTGAAATGGAACGCAATGATCAGCAAACTAAGAGATGTAAAAGAAGGAAAAGGCTGGCATTCATTGACTTGACGAGGTCTCATGATAATTAAAGACCAGCTGCCCCACAGTACCCGGAGAGGAAGGGAAAAAGACAGAATTATAGAGACAAAATGGTACCCAGTGTAACCCAACAAGAAGGCAGTCACTGTTCGCTGGTCTTAAAGTCACTGTTGACAAAAAAAAAATAATAATAATTTAAAGATTCCATGAAATGACTTGACAAGAGCAGTTTTCTTTCCTATTGAAAGAGGAAATTTGGGCAGGACATACTGAAAGGCTTTAAAAATAAATAAATAAATGAAAATAATCTTTAGTTTACATCATAGTCTTGAACCAACTTTTAGTACTTGCTACACTAGATGAAAACAGAAAAAGACTATAAATTCTAAACGATTAATATACAGATGATCTCAAAGCTATGAACTAAAACTGCAATTTTAACTTCATGGGGTGTTTACAGCACAATTGTAAGTGTGATATGAGTGCAAATTCAACAAATCCCCTCATTGTTTTTGATAACTTGTGATTTTCAGCCAAAAATGTACATAATGGCTTAATTACTGATGGGTTTTCACTGCAAAACACAGCAAAATATGCCACAAATAGTACTAAAAACTGAGCAAAAATTTATGAAATAAAATAAAATTAACCAACCCCACTGCCTCTTTTTCACGCAATCATTCTCTATCATCAAATTATGAAAAAGTTAAATTCAAAAATAAAATAAAATAAAATGATTAAGTAATTTCATGCAGCAATAATTAGAAAAAAAAGGTTAGGAATGTATAAGAGTGAAAAATATCCTAACATTCTGTTTTGATGTGGGATGGACTGTGTAATATCCAAAAATGTTGTTTAAGGGTGCTTTTACACTTGGTTCGATTGCCTGGTCCGAACCAGAGTGTGATTGCTCCCCCTCCCCCTGCTGGACTGTGTTCGTATTATTTTATTTGGGTCCGAACCGCGGTTCGTTTGAGTCATCAAACCAGCAGCTGTTTACCCCGTTGCTTAGTAACGACGGCGCAGGAGAAGACAGCAAAATGCGTAACATTGCTCTCTTCACTTTTAGATTTATGCTTTTGAACCGTTGGTTTTGTTTACAAAGCTTCGGTACATAACGACACTTACGGCTGTCATACGAATGTACTGCAAATGCTCTAAACTAAAGAACGCTGAAGGCAAACAGAAATGAGACATACAGCTCTCTGTTTGCAGCGCGTCAGTCACACTCGTCAGGAAAGTGAGTGAAACACACACACACACACATTTTTATCAAATAATACGTCATTAATAGCAGTTCACTTCCGCAATTTGGGTATGACTGCTTTAGCATCAGAAGTGAACCTTACTGGAGTTCACTTGAGCCATACCCCAGACCACCCCTTTTAAGCGAACTCGGGTACGGTTCACTGGTGCACACCCGAGTTCGGAAGACAGCGTTCACATCATCCAAACGTACCGAACTCTGACGTCAGTCGAACCCGGGTGCGCACCAAAAGTGCTATAGTGTGAAAGCACCCTAAATGAGTGCAGAAGGAGTGTTGCGTGTCCACTAACATCACTTGAGATGAATGAACTGTACCTCATTATTTGTCTCCAATCTGTTTTCAATCATTGCGCATCTACAAGATGCCTCCAAATACAGTATGACAAATCTGAATCACATCTAGGGCAGAGATGCTTACAGACTCAGTCGAGTTCAGTTGTGTGAGGCAGGTAGCGCAGAGTACAATTAGTTCACTCTTGTGCCAGAAATTGAATCAAATTAATGCCAGTCAGCAAGTCTCTATAAGCTTATGTGAGATACTCAAAGCTGATCCATGATGTAATGTTTGTGAAGTGAATTTTCACCTTCGGCTATGTCTGAGTATGGAAATCCCACTGTGGAAGCACTCTCAAAAACTCACGGATTAGCTGGAATGCCCGTCAGCTTAACATCCAATGCGCTGCGGTCCCTCTTAAAGACGCTACTGTGAACTTTCTTAGCCAGCTACCACTGATCTGAAAGCAAAAACATGGTCCAAATCGCTACCCACAGACCTTAACAACAAAAAGGGAGCTGTTTGGGAAAACTGTGCAGCTGAGAATATACAATGGTGGGAATCATTTCGATGTCCCGTTCTAATGTATCTCGAGGGAAAAACTATTTAGCTCAATGATGCTTGACGTATGTCGTTGGACTAAACAAAACAAGAATTTCCAAACAAGCTGAGGGAACACTGGCTTCTCTCCCGGGGGAATGGGAGGAATGCTGGGAATGAACTGCAGTAGATTTGGGGGAGAAAAATCAGGAATGTGTCTACGTGAGGGTCTAGCTTTGAACTTCCATGAAACATCTGTATCAAAAATTCACAAGATTAACACCCAAGATATTATGAAAGCACAGTTTCGCTGTCAAATCTGCTGGAAATTTAGTGGAATAAAATACAACCCTGTTTTTCGTTCTCTCAAGGTGCAGAAAGAAAGGCATATGAAAAAAGGCCTTACAACCTGCGTTCACCATTATTTGAATTACCACAAAATCAAAACTGACCTGAATAAATTTCTGTTTGTCTTTGTATTAAATGAATTAAATAAAAATAAACAACAAATATAAAAATAAAAAATAATATTAAATAAAATGTATGTGTTAGTAATGTCATCAAAAATCATCATAAAAATAAATAAATAAACAAAATAAAAAATATAAAAATAATAAATATAAAAGAAAATGTAGGCACACTTATCCCACGAGACGAGACACGAGACTGGGTTCACGAGACGAGATTTTTAGAATTTTTGGTTACACTTTACTTGAAGGGGTGTGCATAATCATGACATGACACCTTCATAATCATGACATGACACGTCATGCATATGAAGGTTTTTTTATGCATGTTTATGACAACTGTCATTAAGTGTCATTCGCTCAGTTATGTAATTTTTTATGCAATGACGACATTGTTTGAGATGTCTTTGTTATGGGCTATGGTTAGGGGTAAGGGTAGGGGTAGGGTTAGGTCAAATAATGTCATATTTGCATTAAAAATGACATAACTGAGCGAATGACACTTAATGACAGTTGTCATAAACATGCATAAAACCTCCTTCATATTCATGACATGTGTCATGTCATGATTATGAAGGTGGCCAGCTACCACTGATCTGAAAGCAAAAACATGGTCCAAATCGCTACCCACAGACCTTAACAACAAAAAGGGAGCTGTTTGGGAAAACTGTGCAGCTGAGAATATACAATGGTGGGAATCATTTCGATGTCCCGTTCTAATGTATCTCGAGGGAAAAACTATTTAGCTCAATGATGCTTGACGTATGTCGTTGGACTAAACAAAACAAGAATTTCCAAACAAGCTGAGGGAACACTGGCTTCTCTCCCGGGGGAATGGGAGGAATGCTGGGAATGAACTGCAGTAGATTTGGGGGAGAAAAATCAGGAATGTGTCTACGTGAGGGTCTAGCTTTGAACTTCCATGAAACATCTGTATCAAAAATTCACAAGATTAACACCCAAGATATTATGAAAGCACAGTTTCGCTGTCAAATCTGCTGGAAATTTAGTGGAATAAAATACAACCCTGTTTTTCGTTCTCTCAAGGTGCAGAAAGAAAGGCATATGAAAAAAGGCCTTACAACCTGCGTTCACCATTATTTGAATTACCACAAAATCAAAACTGACCTGAATAAATTTCTGTTTGTCTTTGTATTAAATGAATTAAATAAAAATAAACAACAAATATAAAAATAAAAAATAATATTAAATAAAATGTATGTGTTAGTAATGTCATCAAAAATCATCATAAAAATAAATAAATAAACAAAATAAAAAATATAAAAATAATAAATATAAAAGAAAATGTAGGCACACTTATCCCACGAGACGAGACACGAGACTGGGTTCACGAGACGAGATTTTTAGAATTTTTGGTTACACTTTACTTGAAGGGGTGTGCATAATCATGACATGACACCTTCATAATCATGACATGACACGTCATGCATATGAAGGTTTTTTTATGCATGTTTATGACAACTGTCATTAAGTGTCATTCGCTCAGTTATGTAATTTTTTATGCAATGACGACATTGTTTGAGATGTCTTTGTTATGGGCTATGGTTAGGGGTAAGGGTAGGGGTAGGGTTAGGTCAAATAATGTCATATTTGCATTAAAAATGACATAACTGAGCGAATGACACTTAATGACAGTTGTCATAAACATGCATAAAACCTCCTTCATATTCATGACATGTGTCATGTGCAATATGCATTCAGAGACGATATGAAAAGAACATATTATCTAAGTGTTACCGAATTTTTTAAAGAAATCCTCAATGATGAAATATATAGGGAAAAATAGTATTTTATTCTTATTAATTAAAATCATGAAACTTATACATTTTCACATCAATTTATTAAAAGTTTAACAAAAATTACAAGGTTAGGGCCCTATGAAATGTTTTATTTTTTCTCACCATATTATTTGTATCTTGTATTGTTACGAAATTCTGTGTTTTAGCATGTCTAATTATTTGAATGCATAAAACAACTTAATTTATAAATTTTAGAAATTCTCAGAAATTCTGTGTTGTATATTTTCATTTTTTCTGGTTATCAAATGAAGGCATAAAACATTAATTTAATTGATCATTTATCTTTTAATTATTGAAAATTAAGCAAACAAGATTTTTTGGCAAACAATGGGGATTTACTATTAAAATTAAAACATGGAAGAAATGTTTTGTGTGATTATTCCTTAAAAAATAATGTTTGTTTCATTTTAGTAGTAGTAGTAGTAGTAGTAGTAGTAGTAGTAGTAGTAGTAGGCTATGTACATTCTACTGAAAAATAGTTATACGCACAATGTCTTCAAACCAAACCGGACTTTTATTTTGACGGGCTGCCGTGAATACCTTTACAGTTCTGTGTATGAGATATGATGCTAGTTTTACTCAAATCAAACGCTAAAATGCTCATGAAATGACTCTCAGAGCAGTTCTGGAGATGTTGTTCATGTGTTTACG
>NW_015505371.1:90645-95280 GCF_001515645.1 Sinocyclocheilus grahami
CAAAGATGACATTGTTTGAGATGTCTTTGTTATGGGCTATGGTTAGGGGTAAGGGTAGGGGTAGGGTTAGGTCAAATAATGTCATATTTGCATTAAAAATGACATAACTGAGCGAATGACACTTAATGACAGTTGTCATAAACATGCATAAAACCTCCTTCATATTCATGACATGTGTCATGTCATGATTATGAAGGTGCCATGCCAGTCTTATGCACACCCCTTCAAGTAAAGTGTTACCGAATTTTTTAAAGAAATCCTCAATGATGAAATATATAGGGAAAAATAGTATTTTATTCTTATTAATTAAAATCATGAAACTTATACATTTTCACATCAATTTATTAAAAGTTTAACAAAAATTACAAGGTTAGGGCCCTATGAAATGTTTTATTTTTTCTCACCATATTATTTGTATCTTGTATTGTTACGAAATTCTGTGTTTTAGCATGTCTAATTATTTGAATGCATAAAACAACTTAATTTATAAATTTTAGAAATTCTCAGAAATTCTGTGTTGTATATTTTCATTTTTTCTGGTTATCAAATGAAGGCATAAAACATTAATTTAATTGATCATTTATCTTTTAATTATTGAAAATTAAGCAAACAAGATTTTTTGGCAAACAATGGGGATTTACTATTAAAATTAAAACATGGAAGAAATGTTTTGTGTGATTATTCCTTAAAAAATAATGTTTGTTTCATTTTAGTAGTAGTAGTAGTAGTAGTAGTAGTAGTAGTAGTAGTAGTAGTAGTAGTAGTAGTAGTAGTAGTAGTAGTAGTAGTAGTAGTAGTAGTAGTAGTAGTAGTAGGCTATGTACATTCTACTGAAAAATAGTTATACGCACAATGTCTTCAAACCAAACCGGACTTTTATTTTGACGGGCTGCCGTGAATACCTTTACAGTTCTGTGTATGAGATATGATGCTAGTTTTACTCAAATCAAACGCTAAAATGCTCATGAAATGACTCTCAGAGCAGTTCTGGAGATGTTGTTCATGTGTTTACGACCTCATTTAGTGAGACGGCAGACGCTGAAATCACCGCAAGTGTCAGGCGTGCTTCAGTATGTGTGTAGTAAATGAAACCGCGCGTCTGCGCCATTCATTAACCGAGACAGGCAGAACATGCAGGATTCATATTTAAATCAACTTTTGCGGATTAATATTTACAGATACTAGTCCATATCGTGATTTGATTTAAGTGTAATGACCTACTTTTGATTCATTCATTCAAAATTTGACAAATTCTGTGACATTCCGCGTTAAACTGTGAATTCTGTTTTTATGCCTGGATAAAGAGTACACTGCGTAATTTTCCCGCTTATCATGCGGCCACTTGCCTGATGTGAAGACAAAATATTTTACATACCACCACTTGTGAATGAGCCAGTATAATGCAAATATATCTGAAAGGTCTGCGCGGGGATATTGTAACACCCCTAGTAATATGGCATCAAAATAAAATTAAATAATAAAATGACAAAATAAATAAAAATGGCAATACTTCTTTAAATGTGGGTTAATGTAATAACATAACAGCAATTAATGACAGATTTTAAAAATATGTGTTAGCACTGGGATATATTAAGAGGGTAAATTTGACCTACAACTTTTGACCTACAGCCAAGGATGTAACCACATATCCAAGATTATGGGGAACAAATGCAACCATTTTAAGAATTATCGAATGAAAAAACAATTATGGTTGATAACTAATGTAAATATTAGATATCTGAATCTTTTATCTAATCTTAACAAATGTAAATATACAAACACATAAATGTATTCTTTCTTTACTCAGCTGGGGCTCAGTGATGCTGTATATCACACACACAGATGGTAGCAGTGCTGTGGATTCTCACTTCAACCTGGCCAGAGCACAGTGGGGAATGAGTGCATAAAACACCAGCACATCTTAAGCCAACACGACAGACCGACAGCAAACACATAGGCAGAACACCAGCTAACACCTTTTTTTTGCTATAATAATTTATTCTAACCTGCCTAATATACAGAGAAAAATGTAAGTAAAGCAAGAGTCTGATAACTGAAACAGCCACTGGCTGCATCTGATATGCATGCTTCCCTACCATATAGTAAACAAAAAACACTACGTGAAAAAAGAAAAAAAAAATGGCTGCAGTGCTGCACACTTGCTAGCTTCCTTTGTAAAAACTGTATATACTTTTTCTGTTCCTTTTTGACAAATTCAGAGAGTCATAATTGTCACAGATGTTGTCGATAGAGCTTAAGTTGTTTTTAACCCAGAATATTCCTTTAAGGCAGAAGATAAAAACAAATAATTGAACACAACCCCATGAGGATGGGGCTGCAGTAGCTGCACTAAATGAATAGATTCTTACAGTAACCGTGGAACAAATGCAAATATAATAGCAGAACAAAGTTCACAGGAAGGATAGGAAGGATACGGAAATCTTGTTCCTTCCACATTGGTAATACGAGGAAAGAGAAGTGGTTAATGTTACCAAATGACAGTATATACCACGCAACATTAGAAATGCATCAAGTGGTACAGATTTTCATCATCATTATTCGCATTACTTACACATAAAAGTGACAAAAAAGAGATGAACTTGCACATATTGGCTATTTTACAGCTTTAAATGCTGTATGTTGTTTAACAATATTAGTTCTGAGTTATGTGTTAAATAATGTTAAGCTGTTTGTGCACAGAAATCATTCGTTTAAAAATTATTTTAACTGGTAATAATTGGTTTGCATACAAACAATAACACTTTTATCCCAATAAAGCTTTAATAAATGCAATTCATTGGATTATCCAAAAAAAAAAAAAAAAGCAGAACTGCATGATTATTATTACAAATATCTATTGCAGAGCTGAATTATCACTGTCACATGATCCTTTAGAAATTATTCTAATATGCTGATTTGGTGCTTAAGAGACATTTCTTATTATCAATGTTGAAAACAGTTGTACTGTATAGGATTTTTTGTGGAAAAATATGGCGTTTTTTTTTTTTTTTTTTTTAGGATTTTTTTATAAATTAAAGGGGTCATAGGATGCTACATGCCCTTTTACAAGTTGTTAGAACTGAAACGTGTGTTGGCAGTGTGTGTACACAACCACCCTATAATGATAAAAATCCACCCAGTGTTTTTTTTTTTATCTCGTTAAATGTTTTCCTCTTTCTCAAATCCAGCCAATCTCAGATGCCTGTCTGTGTGACATCACACCGACAGGCCCCTCCCACGATAGTTTGATTGACAGCAGCGTTTCAGCACAGACTGGACTGGTGTCTTACCTTAGACCCGCCCTGAGTGAGCTGTCATCAGTCCGCCATTGTTTCACCGCCGGAGCAGATGTAGACAAGAATGACTCATAAGCGATTGAGGTGTTCTGTTGTTGGATGTAATAATGAACATAGCAGTCCTCATTTACTCCTGACCTCTGAGCCACTGAACTCGCAGTGGATTTCGTTTGTTTCTGAAAGGAATGCTCCCCCGATCTGCCTAAAGGCATCTATGTTCGCGCGAATCATTCATGATCCAGCCTCATCTACAGAAGAAGTGAATATATGTTTTGTAATGAATCTTTGCAAATCGCCTTTCCTAATAATCAGCAGAGCTCATTAACATTTAAAGGGAAATGCTACAAAAACGGCTTGATCTGAAAAGAGCTGTTTTGACAGGGTAAAAAAGGTGTTTTACACTACCATTGAGAAATTTTAACCAAACTATGTAACAGACTTTTCATTAAGACCCTAAAGAATCATATCAACTTGTGGAAAATGGGCATCATATGACCCCTTTAAATAAATGTATGCATTTAGCAGACGCTTTTATCCAAAGCAACTTACAGTGCATTCAGGCTATACATTTTTTACCAGAATGTGTGTTCCCTGGGAATTAAATCCACGACCTTTTGCGCTGCTAACGCAGTGCTCTACCACTGAGCCACAAGAACATTTAAATCTATTTCTTTCTTTGATAAATAGAAAGTTCAAAACAACAGCATTTATCTTTTGTAAAATTATAAATGTTTTACTGTCATTTTTTATCTAATTAATGCTTGCTGAATAAAATACTGTTCAATTCATTGGAATGTCCAACAAATAAGCATAACTGTATTATTATTTAATATATAAACCATTCTTAACTGAAAATCCAGTACAAATAACTATACTATGATACAACAATCTAAAATCAGTGATACTTTCAGATTTTGATCATACCATAAATCCCTATGCATAAATAATGAAAAAAAGGGGGGGGGGAAAACAAGCATTTGCAATGACACATTTACCAGCATTTAAACAAACAGGAAAGCAAAGCTGAACAGGTGAGGAACAGGAACGCAGACAGTCATACAGGGGGAGGGGCAAAAGAGAAGCAGTGCAGGTAAAATTAAAGCATACGACTGACCGTATGGTATCGCCGTGCAACGGGCGGCTTGCCGGCAGGATAGGGGTCTACGGTGTCGATGATGGTCTGTCTCTCGCCCTTCTGGTTGATCTTACGAAACCTTCGGCGGGACTGTCGGTGCGATGCCTGCCGCTGGAAATACTCCTCATTCTCATCCATATAGTCCACCTGCAAACGGAGGAGCAATTTGAGTAAGACTCCCTCTCTCTCTCTCTCCTCACCCCC
>NW_015505371.1:95516-145131 GCF_001515645.1 Sinocyclocheilus grahami
CGGGCGCTGTGTAAAAATAGAAGTGGGTGTGTGAGCCTGTCTGTGTGTGTGTGTGTGTGTGTGTGTGTGTGGGCTGATCCTCAAACGCCTACGTCAAAGAGAGGCGCACAGCAGACAGAAAGGAAAGGTAGAAAAGGGGAGATGTAGTTTCAGAGGAGCAGCTTGCAAGGGTCTTTCGGTGCTCAATTTTGCACGTTATGTGGATTCTACCTTAAAATTAAAAGTTCAAATGGCAGACAAGTGCAAAAACAAAACCATCTGTATTCCGGATCAATGTTTATTCTCCATCTTTGCTGGGTATTCTGTCAGTGTGGCACCAGAAAATGTCATTAAAGCGGTGTAACCGGTCCATGGCAGGTCTTTGAATGACGTGAAGGAGGGTGGCATCATCATACACAGGACGTGTATAAGTTGCATATAAAAAGGGCCGGCCACTGTGACATTACGCCATAAAAAGTGACATGATTATCCCTCTGCCTTATTTTTGCTGCAGCCTCACATTTCACACCCACTCTGCCTTTGGGATTACACATCAAATCTCTCGCTACCGTACCAACCGCTGCTATGGCAACTGCCGGCGAGCGCAAAGCAGTGGGAATATATTGGGCGGTGTGAGCGAGTGAGAGTGCAGTATCTATATCCTGCCTCAGCCTGTAATTACAGGGCAGCATTGGCCAGTAATAACAGATGAGTTACCCAACAAGGGCACGATCAACTGTTGAGGACAGTGGCCATCTCCCAAACAAGAGATTGCGATTATGCATTTGGCAGGTGTTTTTAAACGGCTTAGGGGGCATTTAAACTATATGGTTTATCAGTACATGCATTCCCTGGGATTGGAACCCATGATCTTGGTGTTGCTGGCATCATGCTCTATGAATTGAGCTACATTTATACTGTCCATACAACCATTCTAAAGTTTGGGGTTGGAAATATTTTGTTTAAATGTTTTTAAAAGATTCTGATTTCGCACTCAAGAAACATTTATTATTATTATTTTTGTGGAAACAAACCATGATACTTTTTTTCCCGGATTCTTTGATTAACACAAAGTTTAAAAGAACAGAATTTAGTTGAAACAGAAATATTTTGTAACATTAAAAATTAATGCATCCTTGCTGAATACAAATATTATTATTTTTTTAATTACCTTACTGACCACTAATGTTTGAACAGTAGTGCATTCAACATGCATAAATGTATATAGGAGCCCACTGAGTCACATGTAGGCACATTTCCATGCCACCCCAAGAGCTTAGCCAAATCCGAGGCTGCAAATGTAGATAGGGAGGGTCTTTCTGTACTTGTGAACATACATCATGAACTGAATATGGAATATATTAGGACAAATCATTTTAGGGTTTTTTGGAAAGGCGAGAGCATTGAATTTAGGCCATGTTGAACATTAACTGCAGTGGGCTGAGATATTTAAGAGGAACAAATCCACAATGAAATTTGCTTGTGGTAAAATGTAAACAAGATGCCAAATTCAAACTGAGAAAGAGACAGATGTGGAGGAGTACAGAAACATTTATATGACATGTATCATTAGAGCAGTGGTTCCCAAATGTAACTTTAGTCTGGCTCACCTGATGCTAAACAAAACTAGACAACACACACAACTAAACTGTTCTCCTTATATAAATATAAACTTCTACATAAAGAAATAAAATATAGCTGTTACTAAAAAGTCTACAGTAAAAGTTGTAGCTTATGTTCAGACTGTCACTTAATTTTCCCCATTAGTCACAAAAAAATTCTATAAATATTGATTGCTATAATCATTAAATATTTAAATAATATTTATAGTTCATGATATCAAAAAGACACTGAATTTAATAATAATAATAATAATAATAATAATTCATTACATTTACATAGCGCTTTTCTAGGCACTCAATGCTTTACATTGTCAGGGGGTATCTCCTCATCCACCACCAGTGTGCAGCATCCACCTGGATGATGCGACGGCAGCCATAGTGCGCCAGAACGCCCACCACACACCAGCTTATTGGTGGAGAGGAGACAGAGTACTTTAAGTACTTAGTATGTTAAAATATTCACAAAGCCCATAGTCAGGCTGATTTCAGGTGCACCTATTCCATGGCTTTTTAAGGGGGCATTTACAATATACAAGACATGTATTTGCAGTCAAATGCACAACTTTTTAGAGTGTTTTGGTCTCAAAGATATAGCAACATGCTAATTAAGCTACAAAATGCTAAAACATCAAACTTAAATAAGACTATCTAGATAAACTAGTCAAATTATGTGCAAAGTAACAGTCAGTTGTTGGACAACCAGCTGACAATCATTCCTATCAAACCATCACATTTTCTTTGGAAAAGGGTTTTTAGTCAGTGCATTCAGTTTCGGTAAGAGCTGAAATTGTTATCTGCCCATGTAATGTAATGCCTATGTAAATCTGACCTGGTGTGTACCCCTGGGGGTAAAGCGTAGCAAACTGTGGGAACCACTAGGGAAGAGGAATGAAACTACAGCACAAAACAGCAATTATATAGTGTGATTAGTAAGAGTATGAAGTTAAAATGATTATCTGGTCCATGATTACTCACCACAATCATCTCGGATGGCTCCAGAACGATGCACTCGCATCCACGACGTAAACTCCCAGCAGACCTCTTCCCAAAACTAGAGGAGAAGAACAGGAGAGAGAGAGGAAGGTTACAAACCGCTCAACCAATTCTGGAATCCTGAGATTCTGTGGGAATGAATGCATGCTCAGAATCCAAGACAGAAGAGCACATTTCCAAACACTCGTGGCAGTGTTCCTGGCCTAGGTATTAAGGCTCCGCTGGGAAAGAAACTACGACCAGACTGGAAAAGTCCAACGGCTGACATCACGGCCTAATGAAAGAAGTACAGTGCAAAGTGATGGAGTGTGTGAGTAACACAAAAAAACTATTGAAAATGGAAATGGAAATGTGAGGTGGAGTTCCACACAAGATGAAGGCAAATAATTACTTTAAAGGGGTCATATGATGCGTTTTCAATTTTTTCTTTCTCTTTGGAGTGTTACAAGCTCTTGGTGCATAAAGAAGATCTGTAAAGTTGCAAAGACTCAAATCCAAAGAGATATTCTTTATAAAAGTTAAGAGTCAGCCACACCTACCTAAAACGGCTCATTCTAACACGCCCCAACATACCTACGTCACTCTGTGGGAAGATTTGCATAACGCCGCCCAAATGTTCACGCAAAGAAAGGCGGCGTAACTTTTATTCTCGCTGTAGTTTTGTTGTTTCCGCTGCAATGTCGTAAAGACGCTGTGTGCTTCGTTGTGAAAGCGAAATTACTTTGTTTGGTCTTCCAAAAGAGGACGATATCTGCTTCGTCATGCCTGAAGCTGATCCGTGCTGGTCGATGAGGAAATACTACAACTTTGCGTTGTCGATCGCCGGATCGGCTTTTAACCGTGAACGAAGCGGAGTCCAGTCCGGAGTCGTCACATGTCCTTCCGGACGCTCCTTCGTGGAAATCGCCGGCCGCGCCATTCTCAAGCCCACGCCTCTGCTCACTCTAACCCTCCCGCCGTTCCTCACGCCAGCCCCCGGCCTCTGCTCACTGTAGACCGCCGCCGTTCACTCTAACCCTCCGGCCGTTCCTCAGTCTAGCCGCCGGCCTCTGCTCACTGTAGGCCGCCGTGTGTGACGCTGTTTCATTGTGAAAGCGAAACTACTTTGTTTGGCCTTCAAAAAATGGACATGGCTAGAAATCAGTGGTTAAGTTGTATTTACAACACTGTTTCAGAACAGTTCAACCCAAATATTCGGATGTGTGCAGCACATTTTATGGAGGACTGTTTCCTGGAAGAGTAGACTACAATGCCGGCTGTTCTGACTCAAAGACTGTAAGAATGAATTTTTATATTTTATATATTTAAAGCGAGTTTTTTTGGGCAGTGTAGAGTAGGGCTTGTTGTTTGTCATTTTTCCGATCACAAATACAGACATGGTTTTATGTTTACGCGGCGCGATGCAACGCAACGCGTAAAAAGACAGTACAAGTCATTATAATCCATAATTATGTCCCCACTGGATGCAACGAATGCCTCGTTTATAATGGGTTTTCATGTTTTTGTCTCATCGCTCCGGCCTGACAAGGCATCATAACAATATGGTAAGGGGCGTAACATTTCCGTCTCACGCTTGAGGTATTCGGCCAATCACAACGCACTGGATAGCTGGCCAATCATTTCAGAACGATGAGTTTTGTAAAAATCGACGCGTTTCAGAAGGCGGCCCATAGAGGAGAAACAATAATGTACAGTATGTGGAAAATAATGTGTTTTTGAACCTTAAACTGCATAAACACATTTCATTACACCAAATACACAAAATACTGTTCTTTTTAGCAGCATCATATGACCCCTATAAGATGGACATGGCTTAAACATTTTTAAATAGATACACATATTTGCGCTTCACTAAATCACTTGCACTGCTGGGGTAAAATGAAAAATCAGAGAATAGCATTTTATAACCCCATTGCCTCTTCTTCACACAACAATTTCCTGTATTTACTACACTAAAAGCAAAAACGCAAGAATAAAATAAATCGGAAAAAGGCAAAACTAAATTAAAATAAATAAGAAAACTAAACTAAACAAATTCTGTTTGGTGCTGTTTGCACACTTCACTTTTCATCTGGTCTGTTGAGTCACCATTAATGCTGCTTGTAAGACACTTTTTGCAGCTGAATGAGCTGCCAGGTGACACTTTGGTCCAAAGTTGACACACACACACACACACACACAGTGGTTTAGCTGGGTGAGAGGTGAGAAAAACTTATACAGACTTCAGAAAACTGTGACTGACAAAGCATAACCCCATTGCCTCTTCTTCACACAACAATTTCCTGTATTTACTACACTAAAAGCAAAAACGCAAGAATAAAATAAATCGGAAAAAGGCAAAACTAAATTAAAATAAATAAGAAAACTAAACTAAACAAATTCTGTTTGGTGCTGTTTGCACACTTCACTTTTCATCTGGTCTGTTGAGTCACCATTAATGCTGCTTGTAAGACACTTTTTGCAGCTGAATGAGCTGCCAGGTGACACTTTGGTCCAAAGTTGACACACACACACACACACACAGTGGTTTAGCTGGGTGAGAGGTGAGAAAAACTTATACAGACTTCAGAAAACTGTGACTGACAAAGCCAGGTTGATTTTGCTATGGAAATACTCTACTATATAAAATATTATACCTTACAATGACAGTTTGCATGCTTCTTTAAATGTTTACATTGGTAAAACTACACTTACTGTTGTATAGCTATTTGTACACAGGTTACTGTAAAAGCGCAGCTGGCAGATATAGTAACTAGCTAATATAGTTGGACTAACAGGTGCGATTCCCTCTACATACATTGTTCCTCATTCTAAGACCACACACAATGAGCCCTCTGTGTTGTAATGCTCTTTACCTTCCCTTAGAGGCTTCTATCCATATACAAAACCTCAAGACTTAGTGTTTTCATTCATCGTTCATGATATAGTTGATGATATGGTGGGTATAGTCTGAAACCACACTGAAAATCAGGGATTCCAAGTCTAATTTAAACCGCAAAATGCAATAGGAACAGAAAAATGGAATACATTTTCACCACACTTATAGATTATAGTCTTTTAGATGTGCTTGGAAAAAAAATAGCCGCCTTAAGCACAACCAAATGCAAAGAGAAGGGGGAAAACCTCTCTAGGTTATTAAATCCCAGAGTTTAAACAGAAATCATTATTCTCTGTAGAAGCCAGAAAAAAGTAAAACAAACTGTAAAAATGAAATTAACACCAGACATTCATATATTAACGTCAGCCACCGCGCCGCATTCCTTGGGAATTGAACTCCCGGTGAGAGGTGATGCCCACCCAGTCGGCCCCTACATTCCATATTACACAACATTCCGGGTGTCTGGAATGTGATTCTGTGACGAACATAGCAGGCACTCACACACAGCAAAGAACATGGGGTCTCCAAAGTAAATAAGCTCCTTTTTCATCTCTCCATATTAAGCTGAGCAAAGATTAAAGAGCTGTTATGCAAGTTCTGTTGGTGGGAAAGTCTGAGGGGAGAAGGGGATACATTGGAAGGCTTAGGGACATGCTGAAATACAGTAGAATAGATAATGCAATAACAGTATTCTACTGTAGTGCTTCAGTGAGTGCTAAACAGCTCTGCTGCCTCTCAGGTCTGTGCTCACAAAACACATGGCAACATAAAGCAGAGAAAACAACATTTCAGGAGCACCAGACAACCCTGAACTGTGACTGGATACAATGCAGGGATTGGGGTGCTTGAGGCATGTTTAGCAAAGCTTGACACTTCAGGTATGATTCCTTTAACCAGTCTTTCAGCATTAGTAAAAAAAAAAACAATTTGAAAAAATACAATAACATAATATAAAATAAAATATCAATATATATTTAGTTATTTGTTGGAAAGTGTGTTTATAGAAAATATTTAGTAATTTCTTAAAGTGATCTAATCATGACTTAATGTACAAAATAATACACAATATGATAAAAATAATAATAATAATACAGTACCTGAAGATGAGAGAGTTGTTACGGAATATGTCCAATGAAATCCAGACAGAGACAGATACTTGAAAGTCATGCATTCAGTTCCATACTTCTACTCCAAATGTGTTTTTAATGTCCTTTCTTAATATTCATACACACACTCTTCTACCACACTATATACAAACATGATTTCGGGAACGCCACATGATAATCCAACTTCACGTACGCTGCACTGCGAGCCCTCTGTTCTGACAGCTCTGTCTACTGCCTTCATCTTACGAGAGTATGCATTGGGGAATGTGCGTTCTTGAGAGTTAGTGGTGATCGACTGAAGCCTGCCTGCCTGCCTGCCTCTTACTTCCTGTGGAGCCAAGAGGGAGGGGTTGACCTCTACCCACAAACAACATGACCTCCCAAACTCTAGACATGTAGCCATCAGAGGGAGAAGCACCCAGAAAAACTAGAAAGGGCAACTTGGGAAATGGGAAAGGAAAGGATACTTTAATTCATATTAACTCATATTATACTCATATTCTTACAGTTAGTCTAACAAAAAAATAACTATTCATAATGCAAAAAGTTAAAAGCAATCATAATTAATAATAACTATAATCAATTAAAAAATCATATTAAGTTCAAATTCACAAATAAGCCACTAACGTCAAACCAAACATGGTTTGCAGTTAGCTGGGGACTAACATGCAAAGTTGAGAAATTGTGGCTAAACAACAAATGAGGCATGTTGATACATGCAGGGAGTGACATGCATAGTCTGCGACTGATCAGATGTTACAGATTATATTCTCATGAAATAAATGCATATCACTTCAGGGAGGAACAGTAAGGCTTTCAAAGCACTTCCAAGGGAAAACCACCCAGGAGTTTGTTTGCATGTGGTTAAGAGGAAAAAGATTATTAAAAAATAAAATATATATATATAAAAAATAAAAATAAAATAAAAACTTGAAACTGAAAGATTTTAAAAGCTTGCATTTTAGTAAAACGTTTTATTTGCAGATGAATAAAAATAAAAAGAACTATGGAAAAGCTGAGCATGCTTCTAAATTCAATTTAAAGTATCCTCACATTTGGTTTGTTTTTAGACAGTGAAAAAAAAACTATTTGAAGTACCTTGCACCTTGAAGCAATGTAGTGTAAACACCTTGATACATGAGTTTGGTAACAATTCAGTACCATGGAACATATCAAAGTATCATCTCAGTTATCGGAAATATGTTCTAAGAACATTTAAAATGTTTTAAAAACATTTATGGAACATTAATGGAACAGTTAATTTGCAAACATCATGGGACTGTTTCTTTTATATGTCCTCACAACATTATGAAACATTTAACATTAAAAATAAAAACGTTAGACAAATGGCCAACTAAAACATTTCAGGAAAAACAACTTCCATGAACAATTTATAAATAATGTTTTTGTACTAATGTTTTGAGAACATTAAAGACCAGATAACTTTAAACAAATGTTCCTATAATGTTATTGGAAGAATGTTTGTTCATAACTTTGAGAGAATCTTGCCAGAATGTTAGCCAAGGTTAGCACACATAGTATTCCTAATGCCATATTTGTATATTTGTACCATGGTAAAGCCACAGTACTTTTTTGTTTTTTGGGTAAAATCATGTCTCTAGGAACTGATTAACAATGTTTTCCCAAGTCTTGCGTTTAGGAATAGTTAAGAAAACAACAGACTTTCTGAGTTTGTAACAACAGAAATTACTGTTGGTAGTTAAGCCATTTTAAAGAGCTTGCACTTGTTGCATAAGTACTGGTGTGAGTACCAGGTGGTACTGGTGCTGCCATTTTCAAATGCCACCTCAAACTCAATTCTGACTTCTGCCAGCACTTTGCACACCATTATTCTTTTAATGATGGTAATCGCTGTGCAATTAAACACTTGCATGCTGCATTTGCAGTGAGTGAGAGTTTCAGGTGCAATTAAACAGAAGCATTACAGAAATTTGCATTAAAACAAGTGTGTTTTTGTTTGGAAAGAAACTGGAAGAAAATAACACACGTCATGTGGTAAAGGAAGCCGATAAGATGTTACTGCAGATCTGGTCTGTCTCAGACAAGAATCAGTACACAGGGTAGCTGTGATGCCTCTTGGGGGGAAAAATTGTGAGCACTATCAAGACATTATTTATGAAGTGCTCCGCTGTCCTGTTGGTTTTTGTTCACTAGACCCCTGGAGCAATTACAGGAGCAACGCATCACAGCTCTCTCCATGAAGCCAAATGAGAAAGCGAGGGAGGGAGAGACCTGCTTCTTTCATTGCCATGGTGATAAAATGACATATTCCCACAGCAAGCCAATTCTAGTGCATCTCTGTCAAGTGTTTTTGTACAGCTTGCTATGCTTTTAAATTCAGCCCAGTCGAAATGCCTGTTTCTGTATGTCCATGCTAAAGTTTGCTGCTTCATTTCTGACATGGTTCTATGCTACAGCTAGATTGTAGTGTGCCAAGCAAAATATTGATCCTCGATAATGACAGTCTTTATTTCCCTATGTGGCCTTGTTAAAATAGTCAAATTATGATAATTTCAAGTTATGATATTTGCATTAGGTAACTGATTACATGCCAGGATCAGAAATTAAAGGGATAGATCACCCACAAATTGAAACTTCTGTCATCATTTACTCACTCTTATTTTTGTTCTAAACCTGCATGAGTTACCATAAGCTGAATTGTTTCATAATTTATGAATTTTTCAACATTGACACTGTTATTGAGCTGAACTGAATTATCATTCAATTGTTTCGAGTTGAATAACACAACTGTCTATGTAGAGCTGCTTCACATCAGAATTCGGATTTGTCTCATTTTTGATGAAGTTTGCTTCATTGATTCTGTTATTTTCCAGTTCATTACTGTAAATCTGTATTGTATTGTACGACATAAATGAAGGTGACTTGACTTTCCTTACTATAACACTAAAAGGAGACGTTTTGACTCAAATGCACCATAAACATATCATAAAAGTACTCCATGTAGTTTGTGTCATATATTCAGATCTTCTGAAGCAGGACAAAAATATTTTCATGATATGCTTATGGTGCTTTTTGAAACTTGAATACGATACCTGTCTAGGGGGAAATGTTCCCTTTTCTATTCCACAGAAGAAACAAAATCATACATTTCTGGAACGACATGTGGGTGAAAAACAATGCCATACTTAATTTTTGGCTGAACTAAAGGCAAAAACTAGACAAATACATTTTCTTATTCATTTTTAATTTTAACTGTCTTTAATCTAATTATTCAGATCATTTATTTGAATGAATTGATCATATTTAAAGTATTTGAGAAATTATAACAGCATTTCTGTATAATAAAAAATATGGCACTCATAAATGTTCTCGAAAAGTCGAAAGTCCAAAAAAAAAGTGATAAAGTGGCTCTTCATTTTCATTAAATGCAAATTTAACTTACTAAATTGGTCCCAGTCACATTTTTGATGTGCATATCTACACATGAGCCATTTAAGTGGCAAACTAGAATGAAGAACCTGTAGGAAGCTGGCAATTAACATGCATTGAGACGGGCATTTTTTCTTCTCAAGGTTCAACGTTACATATTTTGTCACATATTCAGCGATGTGATATTTAGTTGTGAGAACTTTTAGAGTGATCAAAGGCCAAGCGCGAAACACACACCATCTCTCTTCCTCTTGTAAGTGATGCCAGTTGAAATGTGACTGCTTGCAAGAAGAAAGGTACAAGCTTAATATACATGGCAGGTTAAAGAAAGGGTATTTTGCGCGTGTTTTCTAATGAAGCGTCAATGTTTGATATAAGATGGCATTCAGGTAAGGGACATACCTGGAGCGTGGCAGGAACATGGACTCTTTGATGAAGACCGATCCAGAAAGCAGAATGTACCAACACGTGCCAATGTCATCCGGACTGTGTGAGACAGAAAGAGAGAGGAAGATGAAGAACAATGTCACTCAGATTCCAACATGAAGCAAAACATGCTTATTTCTAACATGTGGTCTGGTTTCCTGTATGGTTAGAGTAAAAGTAGCTGACACAGACACACATAACATCAATGCCTAATGTAAACACTCTGTCATACTTTTTGTTCTGTGATACACTTCTTTGCACAAACAAAAGGCCACATAAGGAGATTCCCAGAGGAAAACAGTGGACAGAGTGATCAAACGGCCAAGCGCGAAACACACACCATCTCTCTTCCTCTTGTAAGTGATGCCAGTTGAAATGTGACTGCTTGATTTATGTGTGTGTGTAGGAAATAACACACTGACACACAATCCCCCTTGACACTCCTTTTTTCAGGTCACAGAGCAGTCAGGAACGTTAGACATCTTCTGAGGCACGCTGGGCCGATGCCAGAGACGTCCTTCCAGCTCCCGGCGAGCCCCGCTCCACGTCTGCCTCTCCAGTAAGTGTTAAAATTGGAAATGTGAAAAGAGGAGCAATCCAATGAGCAGCGGACATCCTGATCACTGAGTCAGAACAGCCGATACACACTCCAGTGAGATAACATGCCCAAAGCAGTGCTGGGGTTTATGAGCTGATAGACACTCCTAACATGAAGCAAATAACCCAGCTACGTTTCACTGCACACTTCATTATTGCACATTTTAATAGTACTTGTTTTTCATTTGATTTAATATGTTTAGTCTGCACTGGAATTCCTTGTATATCTTCATCTTATCACATGATTCATCTTATCGACATATTTTTAATGGTTTTATATATATATATATATATATATATATATATATTTGTTTAATAGCATATTTTTTTATGGCTGAAGTGAGTATCACTGATACCAACTGATGTCTCTAGGAATTTTTTTCTTTTTCCTAATATTTAACCATTGACTATAGCCATTCAACATTACAGTATAATTGAGAGCTATCAATTATAACATTTATTAGACTTTAAACAATTATTTTTCTGAAGGAGGCCTTTGTTCACCCCCCGGAGACGTGTGAGACACTTTTTTTTTTATGGATGAGTGCTTTTTATTTCACTTCTTTTGGACTGAAGCACTGAAACGCCCGCTGACTGCAATGATAGAATAGCCAGGACAATTTTTTATATAACTCCGACGGGATTCGTCTGAAAGAAGAAAGTCATATACACCTAGGATGCCTAGGTGTGTTTTACTGTGTGAGTAAAACACAGCCCAATTTTCAGTTTTGGGTGAACTAACCCTTTAAAGCTACAAAAGTTATTGATTTCCTCTTTTTTTCTTTGATGAACAGACACAAGCTGGGTTATTAGGTTATTTTGGCTGCTTTAAGAGCTGCCGCTGCTAAACATGACGTGGATCTGACACGCTTCATATTTTCTCACAACTCTTTACATTTTCTGACCCACTTCAGGTCTCTAAGTCTCTGCTAATGAGCTGTCGAGTTGAATCGGGTGTGTTAGATGAGGGAGACAGTGCTGGGCTGCTCCAGGACAGTTTGGAAAACCACTGCATTTCAGAGACATGTTCTTAAATGTGACTCATATATAACAAATACATGCACGGTTTTAAGGCAACTTTAATCACCTTTTTGGTAACTTCATGACTAAACTGACGATATAATTACAACATTACATGCTCGTAGTTTTATTTGCTCTTTAATATGAAATGATATACAGTGAGCGCTACTGCATTTGTGCATCCAATTGAAGAGCACGTGCTACGAGCACAGTGTAACGGCTGACGGGACAGGAAAATTCATTTTTAGACAAAGTTGGAGTGCGCGTCTGAACAGTCTCCCGTTTGATGTGGTCGTAAAGACATTCTGTCTAAATAAACGCAATTCTTGTCAAGAAAAAAAAAGACAGAAGCAGCAGTTGTGAGTGGGGTGATGAATCCTAGCTCCAGCCCTGCGTTAATTGCGTTAAATATTTTTAACATGTTAAACTGAAAAAATTAATCGCATGCATTAACGCGCTAATTTTGACAGCACTACAACAAACATAAAATGTTGTTTTGATACTCACCATCTTTAAAAAAAATTGATTTATTCATAATGCTTTACAAGATTCTAGTTATTTTCCACATTAACATGTTCAAATTTTCTGATTTCTGATTTTCTAGTTCTTTTTTTTTCCAAATCAAAGTTTGTATCGTCATGAATCACCTCATAGCTGGATGGTTTGGTTCATGGCTTACAATTCTTTACTAAAGAATTTTTGAAAATCCCTATAGGAAAAATACTTCCGGAACCAAGGCCCCTGTTCCTAATCTTCTCAGTCGTCCATGCAACTCTGTATATTGGAACGCTCATCCAGAAACCTGCATCTCTCATATCACATTGCAGAGTTGCGCTTAACGCAACTACTGGCATCTTGCGTGTCTGTTATCGATTGCAGTAAAAATAACATCCAAGAACTTCAGCGTTAATATTTCTGTAGTACAGTTTCAGTATTCGTCTTGCTGCTCTGACATTCGTTTTGTACATTGTAATGGGTAATTTATTTTCTTTGTAAAAAATGTACAAGAATATTACAGATACGCCCATTTTGAAATCAAATCAAGATTTCACATTCACATTTATTTGTTGAGTAGCCACATACATTATACCTTATTTAATCAATTAACATTATTTCAGACAATTAAAAGTCCATGTTTGTTGGCAGATTGATTTCTTTATTATTAAGTACACAAACACTTCTCCAAACTTCTGGATGTTTGTCCTTAAATGAAAAACGCGCACACACACAAACAAATACTCGCTACATCGTCTCTATAGGACTAATGAGGCAGCTCCTGACTGCTCTCAAACGCAGCACGAGTGCTGCTTGCTTTTTTCGTTCTCTTTCTGCATTGCTCCCTTCATCATTGCCGCTTCTGCTCCCTCTTTTAATCGTTTTTCCAGAGCGTGCGCAGACAAAAACGAAACACTCAATTATTAATCAGCAGAATGCAGAGAGAGAAGGAGAGAGCGGGAATGATGGAGGGTGAGAGACGGAGAGCGTGAGGATGTTCTGCACCATCAACAGAGCAGTGCTGACTGAACTGGGTCACTCAAACACTTCCAACGCTTATCAAATGCTCATCAAGCACACAGCAACAGCCTCCAGCCCCTCAGGAACGACTGGGGAGCAGAAACGAGAGCAGGAAGTCAGGCAAGGTTTGGAGGAATATGGACATCATGCATTCATCCCTGGGGGTTATTTATCTGCTCAAACCTAAAAAGGTTCTTAGTTAAAAGTTTAAAATCCATAGACAAATATTAGGAAATATTATGATATTAATATTTGTCATAAAAAGTGCATGCCTTGTATTAAAGTGTTCATCCATTTACAAACGCACACCATTGGTAACCACTAGAGATATACCAATACGACTTTTTCCAAAGTGAGCCAGGTAACAATCATTTTATATGGTGCAGAATGAGAAACGCCTGTAGCCTAGTGCATTTCATACAGGCTGCTAGTTTCACTTTCGCTTAATATAAAGTTTGACGTTTAAAATAAATTGTTGTTTATAGTGAATGCCCCAATAATTTTTGCTATTGTTGCAATAGTAAAACTAGCAACTTGGAAAGATTCTGCTAACATTATACAGTATTTTATTAACTGTAGCAACAACTACTGCTATTTTAAAGGCATTTTGCCTGAAACCATGGTAATTGTAAACATTTACAACCAACTTCATTAAATATAAAGAAAAGTAAACCGCCTTAAATGTTTAAATTATATCTGTTAACGTTGAAAGCCATAAAATATGAAATGCTAAAACTAAAATAATATAGAAAAATTAAGTGAGCTAGTGTATTTGCAAAGTTACTTATATCGTTATAGTAATTACAGTAATATTTAAGTGACATTATGGAAGTTTTAACATTGTAAAAAAATACAAAATAAAAATAATCTTAAATGCACATTAAAATCAAGCAAAGACACAACTGTGGTTCTATCCGTGTTGATGTGCCTGCACTTCTGGTCTGAGCTGTGTGTTTGTGCCCAGAAGCATCTTGAGGCATCTCTGATGGGAGTCCCAGCAGGAATACAGAGAGAGTGATGGGGAGAGGGAAACCTTCTCTATACCAGCTGGTGGCCATGACTGTAGGAGAGAACCCTTCTGTCTAATAAAAAAACAGTGGAGTGAGTCGCTGAGGAACGGCGTCAAGGCTGGTGTAGCAGACTCGGTGGATTGTTAGTACTTAAATAGTCTGCCACTGGGAGTTTTGAGTAGGGTTGGGTATTGTTTGTTTTTTTATGATACTTAAATTTTTTTTTTAAAAAGACAGTGGATGACATTAAATAACGGCTTTATTATTAAAAAAAACTTTAAATTGAACAATACAATAAAAGTTTAAAGTATATGTAAATATAAAATCTAAGTAAAAACAAAACACAACAAATTTACATAAAAAATTCACAATAAAACCAAAGCCACCTAACCCTACTACACAGTGCCGGCACTACCTATAGGCAGAGCAGGCAATTGCCTAGAGCCTCAGGCTTTGAGGCGGGGCCTCCATAACCGTAACATCCCCTATACGCTAGTCCACCAGTCAAGACAGGCAGCAAAATACTAGTCTCATTGTGCATTAGATAGAGTTGAATTGTCACTCACTTGCAATTAAACCAATTAATGTTGCCATTTAAAAGTGGTCCCGCCTTCTGAATGTTTTCCGTAACAAACACATCCTGCAGGTGCTGCGAAGCAAAAGGCTAAATAGGCACGCAAAGAAGTTCTAGCAAAATACTTCTTTGATGACTAGCATTACTGGGGAAACCACTATATTTCTGCCATTCCAAAAGCACTGGCAGAGAATGAATTTGCCTTTTCAACCAGCCCGTCTGCTGTTTTTGCTCAGGCCAATATGAAGATCAAACAATATTTTAATGCAGCAAACATGCATAGTTATAACTGTGAACGGACGGTTTGACAAGAAGCTAATGTGCCATCTACAAACCTAAACAATTAAGACAGTAAGATATATATTTATAGGCCTATGTTTTAAATTAATATAATTATTAGCCTACTTTTGTCTTGCCCCTTTTCTTAAATGGTTTAAAGGCTGATATGTGAAGTTTGTCATTTTATAAAACATTTTTTTGAAAACCTGGTCTTGTAGGCTCTATTTTTGTAAGAGGGCCGGTGACCCTAAATTGACCCCTATACAAAGGTTACAGAGGACAAGGTCAAACTGTACTGGAATCTATTAATGGTGACCTCCTCCATCTTTTGCAGCCTCAAAAGTGGCTGAATAGAAAATGATGTTTTGTCACCTCCTGCTGTTAAAAATAGTACACTGCATGAAGCGTTGAGGGAAATTATGAAGAAATAATTATATATAGATAAATAATATAATATATATATAAATGAACCAAAAATAAGTAATGGGAAAAAATAATAATAGAAAAAATCTATAAGACTACATGTATATAAAATAAGACACATGCCCAAAGGTATTTTTTCATCTATTCATTTAGAAATTTTATTTCTAACGGTGTGCATATTAACATTTTTAGACATTTTCAAATATTTTTGTTTACAAATATAATACTTTTCTTTCATTATAGTACTACAAGGCTATAAAGTCATATGCCTAGTTATTTTATTTAATCTATATATTCATTTAATAATTTATTACTAAATGAGAGCAAAGTAGAGTTTATTACAATTATTTAAAAAAAAAATTAATTGTAGAATTGCAATTGCTAAGTTGTTTTGAGTGGATTTAAGCACACCTGGTCTTCAGGGTGGTTGCTAGTGTGTACTGCTTAGAAACGTAATAGCACATCTCACTTCAACAAAGCCAAATCATTTGAGGCATCATTCATATCTGTAGCACAAACGGTGTGGCACATGTCACGCGTTACATTTAATGCTTAACAGTTTGTCCAAATCCATAACCCTAAATATGAGCATCAGTAATAGTGATGCTTGCTTTAGCAATCAAAAAAAGAACAATAAGACTGTGACAATGACAAAGGACCTCCTGGCTGGCATGCACTACACAAAACCTCCACTAGATGTCAGGCTGGTGTAAGATTTCATTGATTCGTGTCCAGCTCTTTCTGCTCCTCTTATCGCCTCTACTGGCTGGAATGAAGCTCTAACAGAACACTGTGGCTTTCTTCCCCCCCCCCCCCCCAATCAAATATTACTAAATTCAACATGGAAAGAATGTGCAGAACCCCATTTCTTCAGTCCCAGTGTCCCCATGAGGAGTTTTCACTCCTTTATTTTCTCTCTCTGCCAGGAGTTCATAATGAGACCACTACAACTTTGCTCTACATGCACAACGAGAAGGAAGAGTTTTGAACTAATATACTTACATATGTGAGAAGAGGATTTTGACGTAACACCATTCTTTGCTATTTTTCATCAGTTGTACATGTGATGAAATCCTAATTAATTTTGAAATTAACATATACAAAATATTTTATTGTTATTGTCAACAAACTCATAAAAACATTTTTGCTAAAAAAATAATAATAATACAGCAAAACAAATATTAAATGCACTCTATAAAAATATGTGAAAACTGGGCACAATGTACTTTATTAATATGCAGGAATTTTGGTGTTGATTTTTTTTTTTACAGGTGTTTTACCTACATTTACAATTTTTGAGTTATGTTTTAGATTTAATAGATAATGTCCTGGCAGGATTATTCATATTATTATTATTTATTGTATTATTATGTTTTAACAGTGCAAAAAAGTATATATAAATTATTCATAATATATATTTATATTAACTATAAATATTAAACAAAAAGTAATAAAGATTACAAAAGCACAAACTACTAAAATTTTAACTAAAATCTGAATGAAAAAGCATTATTTCAAAGCATGACTTATTAATCATATACTATATTATATTATATAAGTAACACTAAAATAACATTTTATAATGATATTTAAGACTAGCATCATTCAGTATTAGCAACATCCAACAAAATGGGAGTGGTATCGTTTAAAAAAAACACAGTAAAAGGTAAAATGTAAATGCTTGTGGTTATTGATTATACATGTTATTGTTTTCAGTTCCATCAGATTTAATGGCTATGCCTTTTATTAGTTGTTGTAACCCTATAGCACACTATAAAAAATAAAATCAATATTGGCATGAAAAAAAAGAGCAACAATATTACTATTGCCATAATAACCAAAAGGTCTTGATGCTGAATCATTCACACATCGTGGGCACTGTTTACACACAAAGCAAAAGGGTGAACAGATTCTGGACGAATTGCCACTACAAAAAACACCATTTATTTGTTTCTTTCTACAAATGGTTGAGCCTCTGGCACAAGTTTCCAACAGATGACAGGTTCAGAGTTAAACGCCACTAGGTTTTCGCACACACTTTGTCCTCTTTCATAGTGACTACTTCCTTCCAGAGTGCTTTGTGACAAAGGTACCATTGTGTTTTGTGATTGGTCAAACACAATATGTGAAGCCCAGGGGCACTCAGCCCTCGCTGGTTAAGCAACTCTCATGGGAGTCAGTGGGTGCCGTGGTAACAAGCTGAGGGACAAATACCGCTGAGACCAGGTAAAGTAGGAATGATGAAACCGGTGAGTTATGCAAACAACAGTAGCTGTTTGCAGCAGCCTTGACTAAAGTCTTCACGAAACTCAATGAACAAAGCCACGAGACTGTACCTGTAAAGCCTATTTTATGTGTTCTACACACATCACAAAAGAAGCTCAGAACAAATATGAGCAGAAGTCCTTGAAAATGACAACAAAGAGACCCTATCTTTTCCAAATAGGTTTCTGCCAAGCAACATGCCATTTTTTCAGCCTGTACAAATATAACCAGTTCAAAATAATGCTTCATATAATTCTGTATGATTGTTATTGTGTCTCTTAACATTTTTTTTTGTTTTTTGGGAAGCTTTTTTTTGCACTGGAAACATATTAGAAATGTTTATATTAACATTAAGCTATACTACATGGCTTCAGAAGAATAAAATGTAATATCAAATAAAATAAAAAATATTTTATTTTATTGCATTGTATTATTTTATCTTACTTTTTAGAAGTAGTAAAATATAGTATATAGTACTAGACATAGTAAGATATAATACTAATAGCTTCAGAAGAAAAGTTTTTGTTTTGAAAAGTTTTTGTTTTTGAGTTCCACGGAAGAAAGTTTGGAACCGCATGAATAAATAATGACATGTCAATGACAATTGGCAGCAATGGCAAAAAAATCATTTCCATATTTGAGTGAACTACTCCTTTAATGTTGCAAGTGAAAACCAGGAGATCAGCAAAACCAGCTCAAAGCACGGTAATATTTTACCATGTGCCATCTGATGCCATTGTGCAGTGCCAGCACACTGCAGCTCTTTATATTCTGGTATAGCATGTTTGCTGGCTGTCCAAGACAGTGACTGCAAAAATAAACTAAAGTGTTTTGCTGCTTTTGCTATTTAAAGTGCCTCTTCTCAGCTTTGTATCCCAACATCTTGAATGGGTCAAGATGCTCTTCACATTCCACTCAAGGCATCACTGTGACCATGGCAACTGGCAGTCTAACCGTGCGTTCACACCGCCGCCGTCGAGAGCGTCAAAAATCGCTCTGGCCTCCCTGCCAACAACGCTGTGGAAAGATTCATGGACGCTCTGACGTAGATCGAATGCTTATCTTGTATTTAAAGGGGACGCAAAGCAAAAAAAGCTTGTTGATCTTGTGCAGACTGACCACAAGGAGGGTAAAGTTATAAGTTAACCTCATTAAATATTGTTGTGGACGAAGTATTAAGATCCTTTACCTCATAATGTATAAAGCACTAATACCACACTGTAAAAATACTCTGATACAAGTAAAAGTCCTGCATTGAAAATGTCACTTAAGTAAGTATAATCAGGTATAAACATTACTTAATGTAATTATAATCAGGAAAATTGATTTAAAGGTTTAAAAGTGAACTGGGACTATTATATTATTATTTATTATGTCTTTAGATTATTATTACTATAACGTTAATGCACATCAGCAACTCACCAGGAACACCAACAAACTCAGACACCTTGGTCCACGCATAATTATTTTTTTTATGTCCCTGTATGCAAACAGGGACACGTCATAGATTATTGGGAAACCCGCCACAGCAATAATCAACCTCTCCATTTTGCTTGGGAACTAATGTGGTCGGAACCAAAGTTTACAAGACTGCGTTCTCTGGAATCCTCTCAAGCGGTGGACTTCTACGTTCCGATTGGTTGCCGCCAGATGCCGCCGAACTGTGTCATAGCTCATTACCATAAAGTTGACCTGATTTCAACACTCCTCGACGCCCTCAACGTCCAAGTCGTGCCGCGCGGCTTGACGCCGGCTCACATTGAAAATGAATGACTTCTGGCCACTTTGACGCTCTCGACAGCGGCGGTGTGAACGCACAGTAAGTGTATCTACACCATCAGTGTAAATAATTTCCCTCCATAGCAATAAACAGCGCTGGGATAAGCTGTCTGAGCAGGTGGCATCTAAAACCCATCAGTCTGATGAGGACAATCATCCCAAAACGAGGTTGAATTGTATTGTTGGCAGGGTAACTAGCATTAAGAGTCCCTAACCACAGCTCAAGAGTGGTTTGCTGGGTAATCCAGGCACTACATTCAAGGAGTGACGTAGGCAGACATAATCAACATCTTAATGCAATGACTTTAATTTATATTGACCATAAAGAGGAACATTTAAATGGAGTAATATTGCTCTATATAGTGATACATAACAGGGCTAGGCGACTAGGGCTGGGTATCGATTCAGATGTCCCGATTAGATTCTCGATTTTTTTGAGTTCATTCAGTGAATATAGTTTTAATACAAATGCTATTGATATTTCTAAAAAATTAACAGTAAACATCAGTTTACAAATGGTGAATTAATAAAAAGAAATTAAGAACCACATGCCTGTATTTTAAACCTATTCTTTTTTTTGTATAGGGTCCTTTTTTAAACAATAATAGGGCCCTATAAAATGTTCTTAATTTTTCTGGTAATCAGATGAAGGCATAAAACATTAATTTAATTGATCCTAATCAAATGAAAATTAAACCCTTTTATTTTTTGGCAAACAAAGTGCTGCACAACAGAGGTTTACTGTTAAAATTAAAAAGAAAACAGCTGTGATTATTCCTTTAAAACTAAAGATTTATTAACATTTATTAGCAGTAGTAGAATCTAGAGACTGCTAAATAGTAATATATTCTGACAGTAGAACGCTAAACTAAACATTTATTTTGACGGGTTGCTGTGAAGAACTTCCAGCTGCTGTGTATGTGAAATGACGGTAGTTTTCTCAAATTAAATGGTAAATGCTAATGAAGTGACTCTCAGAGCAGCTGGAGATGGCATTCGTGTTCATATAATCATATAGTGAGACGGCAGAAGCTGAAAACACCGCAAGCGTAATCTGCGCTTTAGTATGTGTGAGGCAAAAAAAAAAGTGCGCCGCACCATCCGCCATTCATTCATTGCGGAAATCATGGCGCCTTATGCGTGATATCAAATGCTTCTGCAGATTTATAGTATTACTATAGCATTTCACCTGAGCATTGCGAATTGCGCGTATGGCCATGATAAGTGCTGAATGAATGACAGGATTTCTGTTGTAACATCGAGCAAGGTAAATAAGGGTGACATCTAGTGGAGAAGACTAATGATAAGATTCATGTTAATCAGATCTTGTTTTAAATGTGTGCTGAAATACAGTATATACTGGAAAAGATCGATTCGCGGCTTTTGAGAATCGATATCGAATCGACGTCATTTTAAAAAACGATTAATCGGAAAATCTATTTTTTTGCTTAGCCCTAGTGGCGACGTCGACACAAAGAAGGTGTCAAATCATTAAGGCATGATCATTTATTTTAAAATAGCATCGACTCACATACATTGCCATACAATACATACATTACCAATTAAAAGTTTGGGGTCAGTAAGATTTTTTTAAAAGAAATTAAAACTTTTATTCAGCACAGATGCATTAAACTGATCAAAAGTGACAGTAAAGACTAGAGCCAGACCGATATGGGTTTTTTGGGGCCGATACCGATATTAGGGGGTAAAAAAGGCTGATACCGATATATCAGCCGATATTCTTTGTGTATATTATAGTACAGTACAAGTCAAAAGTTTGGACACTTTCCCATTCGTGTGTCCAAACATTTGACTGGTACTATATATAGAATACAGTATATGCATAAACAGAATACATATACATAAACCCATTTTCTGCAATGATCACTCAAATGTGGTGATCAAACACTTATAATGGTGACAGAGATATGTAAGGGCATTTATCAACTTAACAATAAACTTTACTATCCAAAATGAGTCTGACATCAGTGCACTGAACAGTAAAGTTGAAGTTCATTCAACTTTAATTCAATTAAATTCCATTCAACTTTATTCCGTTGAAGTTTATTTCACTTTGGAACATTCATTCACGGATTTGCGCTACTGTCTTCACACACACAGACAAAACTTACTAGAGAAGTGTGAAGTGTGACATAATATAATATAGGGGAGCGCGATGCACAAAATAACGGGGGGTTAGTTGTAACACACGTGGTTTGAATATTTATTTTACCATAGTAAACTCAAAATTCTGGCTTAAGTAAATTTTTTATCTCAGTTTTTATTATTCATTTAAAATTAGACAAATCTGCTATTATTTTAATATCCAATCTGTTATTTATCAGTTCAGATCGTTTTTTAATGATTTGATTACTAGCAGAAGACACTAACCAGTTTTAAATTCCAGTTGCGCAGATGGGGCACGTTGTAACACTGCGTTACAATGTGCTATTCCATGACGTTAGCGATGTAATTTACACTATTTACTTTAATTAATTTTAACGAGAAACAATGAGAAACAGGTGAATAAAGACTGACAGTCAATGTTTAATGTTTAGAAATGATTATTTCAAGACATGTAAAGTATTTTTACTTGTTTATGTGGGCCTTCCCAAGCATGGTTGCATGTTGTCACATTTCACTAGGGATGGGTATCATTAAAGTTTTAATAGTATTACTACTCTTACCGATACTGCTTATTGATTCGGTACTTTAACGGTATTATTATCGGTACTTTTTGTTTATATATACAGTGGGTACGGAAAGTATTCAGACCCCCTTAAATTTTTCACTCTTTGTTATATTGCAGCCATTTGCTAAAATCATTTAAGTAAATTTTTTTTCCTCATTAATGTACACACAGCACCCCATATTGACAGAAAAACACAGAATTGTTGACATTTTTGCAGATTTATTAAAAAAGAAAAACTGAAAATTAATGCTTATTAAAGCTATAACGTTATTCAGATTAAGAGCAGATTTGCATTTTGATGCCCCAAGCGCCAGTCTGTCACTTTAAGACAATATATTGACACACATCGGATTTTCTCCCAACTGTTCTCCTCCACTTAAGACATAAACTGTGTTTAAGTAAATACTCTCCAAGCCGGCCATTTAGACATATTTCTGTGTGTATTTGATCGATTGGACATGCGCCCAAAGCTCAAAGTGTAATTTGTTTGTCCGTTTTGGAGCGCGCCGCGCACACACATTTCAGCCTGAGGAACAGCGTCTTTTGAAAAACAGCTGGCGACTCTGGTGAGATAGAATTTGCAAGATAATGTATAAATAGCAATAATAAATGTACAGGTGCATCTCAATAAATTAGAATGTCGTGGAAAAGTTCATTTATTTCAGTAATTTAACTCAAATTGTGAAACTCGTGTATTAAATAAATTCAATGCACACAGACTGAAGTAGTTTAAGTCTTTGGTTCTTTTAATTGTGATGATTTTGGCTCACATTTAACAAAAACCCACCAATTCACTATCTCAACAAATTAGAATACTTCATAAGACCAATAAAAAAAACTTTCCAAAACCAAAATCATCACAATTAAAAGAACCAAAGACTTAAACTACTTCAGTCTGTGTGCATTGAATTTATTTAATACACGAGTTTCACAATTTGAGTTGAATTACTGAAATAAATTAACTTTTCCACGACATTCTAATTTATTGAGATGCACCTGTATGTGTGTTTTATTAAATTTTCCAGTACCGATAGCAGAACCATTAACATCAGAGCTTATCGATACTCCGGTCTTTCTTAATTTAGCCCCGGGACCGATTAAATACCGGGTTTCGGTACCCATTCCTGCATTTCACTTCCATTTTTTGAGGGTAAATAAAGAAAAACTTATACACTGTAATTATGAAACAAAGCGACATATTTGTACTAGACAAGAGTAAAATTACTGTGGATAAAAAATATATATATTCTGAACTAGGGCTGCACGATAAATCGCATGCAATATTTACCGCACATCTTAACAGTAAAGCCGGTTCTGTAATCAGCGGTAAATCTCCATCACCTGCGGGCTTTCACATTGAGCAGCATTAACTATACAGAGCCGTTGTTCACTGACGAGCTGCGCAAAAAATCACGCGAATATGAACGTGGTTTTGCGCAACTCGTCAGTGAACAATGGCTCTGTGTAGTAAATGCTGCTCAATGTGAAAGCCCGCAGGTGATGGCACTATCTCGCGAACGCGCCGGCAGATCTCCACCAAATTCGGGGGATCCCTTCAGCTCGAGGAGCCCTCTCGAACGCCACCCTCCGTGCGTCGGTAGCACCCCCGGGATCGCTAGACCGGTTGGCGCCGAACCGCGAATTTAACCACCCGTAACTCCCGAACCCCGGGGGCTATCGATGCAGGGGTGGTCTCATTCGAAAGCGGGCCTCTAGATGTACACTCGATTCGTGTTCGAGAGGGTTCCTAGAGCTGAAGGGATCCCCTGAATTTGGTGCGGATTCGCTGCGCCATTACGGAGATATGGCTGTTCAAAGTTTCAATGGTTTTCCATAGATTTAAGCTTTAAAGTATTTCATCCAGGTCGCCAGTAGCAAACAATGGCGCGCACTCTGCTGGACAAACTAAGTAATTACACCATTTCAAGCATTTTATCTGTATTATATATTCTGTAAAAAAAACTTCATATCGGCGTGTAATCAGCGGTAAATCTCCATCACGTGCGTGCTTTCACATTGAGCAGCATTAACTACACAGAGCCATTGTTCACTGACGAGTTGCGCAAAACCACGTTCATATTCGCGTGATTTTTTGCGCAGCTCGTCAGTGAACAACGGCTCTGTGTAGTTAATGCTGCTCAATGTGAAAGCCCGCAGGTGATGGAGATTTACCGCTGATTACAGAACCGGCTTTCTGACAAGATGCGCGCTAAAAATTGCATGCGATTTATCGTGCAGCCCTATTCTGAACCCCATGTGGATTTACACAAACTGAGAAAGTCAAAAAGTGTTACTTTGTGTCCCGCTCTCCCCTACCTCTGTAAATAAATACAATATAAATTCACGTCTCGCGCACTTTAATGCCCTTTGAATGTAACGTGTACAATCCCTTGGAACTGGAATCATGGCGGAATTTTATGTGAAGTCCACTTCGCAGGGCACTTACGGTCGAATAAGACCACGCTTGAATGCTGCTGCCTGAACAAGAGACCTCCTTACTGAAGGGAAAGTGTTGACTGGTGTCACTAAATTCGGGGGATCCCTTCAGCTCGAGGAGCCCTCTCGAACGCCACCCTCCGTGCGTCGGTAGCACCCCCGGGATCGCTAGACCGGTTGGCGCCGAACCGCGAATTTAACCACCCGTAACTCCCGAACCCCGGGGGCTATCGATGCAGGGGTGGTCTCATTCGAAAGCGGGCCTCTAGATGTACACTCGATTCGTGTTCGAGAGGGTTCCTAGAGCTGAAGGGATCCCCTGAATTTGGTGCGGATTCGCTGCGCCATTACGGAGATATGGCTGTTCAAAGTTTCAATGGTTTTCCATAGATTTAAGCTTTAAAGTATTTCATCCAGGTCGCCAGTAGCAAACAATGGCGCGCACTCTGCTGGACAAACTAAGTAATTACACCATTTCAAGCATTTTATCTGTATTATATATTCTGTAAAAAAAACTTCATATCGGCGGCATATTCGCCGACAGGCTCATATCGGCCGATAATATCGGCAAAATTATATATCGGTCGGGCTCTAGTAAAGACACTTAATAATGTTACAAAAGATTTCTACTTTAAATCAAAACTGTTCTTTTGAACCTTTTATTCATGAAATTATGGTTTCCACAAAAATATTAAGCAAATGTTTTCAACATTAATAATAGGAAATGTTTCTTGAGCAGCAAATCAGCAGATTAGAATGATTTCTGAAGGATCTTGAGACACTGAAGACTGGAGTAATGACTGCCGTAAATTTAGTCTTGCCATCACAGGAATAAATTACAATTGAAAGATATTTAATATAAAGAAATTAATTATTTTAAAATGTAATGAAAGTAAACAATATCATTGTTTTACTGTATTTTCGTTTAAATCAATGCATCCCTGGTGAGCAAAACAGACTTCTTTTAAAAATTACTGACCCTGAAACTTCTGAACGAACGGTAATGTAAAAATACTCTAATATTCATAAAAATGAATAAAACACTGTAATACATGGTCTGAGACTGGTTAAATTTTATCAACACTTCTCAGTACTGAATGTTTTATATTTGTAATTCACATTCCGCTCAATTTGTCAGCCAACTTGGATGTTTTTTGTTTTTTTCCACTGTGTGTGCCACAGTGCATTCTGGTATTGCCTTCTCTGCTTTAGAATTTGGCCAAAAGAAGATATCTATGCCGCCTACATTTTGAAACAGCCTGCATGTTAAGAGCACGCCTACGATGTCTTAAAATCCTATGTAGGCAGCCCACTACATTTTGGCTCAGAGCCCGTGTGTTTGGTTGTTTCCTCCACAAATGTAAAAACATGTCTCAATGTGTACCTAAAAATTACTATTTAAAATAGCTGTTTTCTATTCACAATTTCTATTGTCACAATTTATTACTGTGATGGCAAAGCTGAATTTTCAGTAGCCATACTCCAGTCTTCACAGTGTCACATCCTTCAGCAGAGCCGATCCTCCCTATACGCAAAATACACAAGCTGCATAGGGCACCCGAAACACCAGGGTGCCCCCTTGCTCTCAAAGATGATTTAATTTTAGTTTAGTTTTTGAATTTGGCCAGCGGTTATGAAAACATGAATGATCATTTCTTTTAATGTGGTGCGCTGTTGCCCTTTCTATGTAAAAATCAGTCAAATCATGTAATGTGAATGTTGTGTCTTGCTCGAGACTAAAAAAACTAGTTGAAAGCGTATCGAGCCGCGGGAGAGACACTGTTTCTTTAACAAATGTATGGACCCCAGACTTTGGAATGGTAGTATAACACACACAAAGGGAAGACCAACATTCAATAATATATTTCCAAATCACATTACATCACATCCTATTAATGTTGCAAGTGAAAATCAGGTCACAATGCCAGCTCATCACAGCAAACCATGTACATATACATGCAACTTTCCATATAAATAGTATAGTTTCCTCCCCATAACGCAACATGATACAGAGGGCGCTATTTTCCAACAAATTATGTTTGAAAATGACTTTTCTGTCAGCAAAACAATCAGTTGCTATTTTGTTGTCAGCTCTGCATCCACCCCTTTAAGGAGATCTGCCCTTTTCATGTGCCATGAGCGGTTTAACGATCACCTCAACAATGCACATATACAGCCAAGGAGGACACATGGTGCCTGTCCTGAAGGTCAGCCTTGACCCAGGATGAGCACTAAAACTGACCTCTTTCTGTCAGGGGTCTAGTAAATGGAGGCAGGGGGCCCATTGGACACAGATCCCATGACAGAGGAAAGGCTGTGCAGCTTGTGGCCGTGGGGAATGATCGAGATTCCTGGGATGATAAACACATGATGAACGGAGGGTCTGTCTTATGAAAGCGAAATAGATAAACGAAGACCTCTCAGCACCATTCATCAATACGGTTTTATAGACACACAGACAAGCAACACAATCATAATAGAGAAACTGTACAATGAAAAAAAACTTGGTGTAGAAACAATTTTCACTCAGAAATGGCAAGTAAATTTACAAATAATTGCACAGAAATGTGAATCATTGAATTAAACATGCAGTTTTGAAATAGAAAGACTAAAACAGTATTATCTTGTAAAACATACTACAATAATCTTTGTTTTATTTACAACTTTGAAAAATCTTTTTTACAGTTTATATAAAACTATTTTTATATTATAATTGTATATATTTTATTCAATTATGTTTCTGTATTATTATTAATATTTAATAAAATCTGTCATTTATATATCCAGATTATAATATACAAAAAAATCTAAATATATGTATATTTTTTTATGAATTATATCAATGTCCTGCCTGACCATGCAAAGTTACTTAATTATTTATATAAACTGCACACAATACAGTTATGAACCATATATTATATTAGTGTTGTCACGGTACCAAAATTTCAGTATTCACTACCAATACCAGTGAAAATCCACGGTTCTCGGTACCAATTTCAGTACCAAAGCAAAACACAAAAACATGCTAATTAAAAAATTTGACTGTACTTTCATTTAATCCAAACTGTGTACATATTTAATTTTAAAGGGTTTTTAAAACCTTCTAGGGTTATTCAGCCAAGAATAACAACTAAGTTAGCTAAAAAAATAAAAATAAAAAAAGCCCACAACTGCTTTTCTGACTGATATGAGACAAACAATGTTAACCATTTGTACATTCTCTAACACGCATATTTTAGATTCACAATTAATTTAAAAGCCTCTGGTGTGTAAAAATAGTAAATATCATCCTGTTTTTTTTTTACCCTAATAAAAGTTATAGGAGCATTAAAAAGTTAATAAAGAAACTTCATTCTAATGCTCATAATATTAGCGTTAGCCGTGCTTATGCTAATGATTAACTACTCTAATAACAGCGATTTTCATTCAATCCGACATTCAAATTAAAATACTGAATAATATTCATAACAGAAGCGTGTTTCCCACAGACTTGCACTCTATTTGTGGCGGCATATATATGCAAATTCATTCTCTGCCAGCAGGAGGCGCTGTTGGAGTGGGAGAGATAGAGGTTTCCCCAGTAACGGCTGTAATCAAATAAGCGCTGCGCTCACAAACGCTGCTTTATCAGGCATTACAGGCAAGATGTAATGAGAATGACATCCATAATTTTCTGAAGACAGTCGGTTTCCTTCAGAAATACAGTGATATAAAAACACCCGCACCGGGTTTCGACTTTGACACGTGCAGTTAGGGCTGGGTATCGAGTTCGATACTTTTTAGGCACCGACCGAATTGCCTCGATACCATCGAGTATTGAAAAACATCTCGTCGTTCGGTACCAAATGTCGATACCTAAGGGGTTAATCTCATCAACGTCAGTGAGCCATTAAGCCTGCAACACACGACAAATCGATCAGTGTTTGACATCTGCGAGAACGATTTGAAAGCGCACGGAGCAGTCTGCTCTCTTAGCTCTCGTGGTCTGCACAGTCGGTCCGCGTCAAGTCGAACACACCTACTAGTTTACACCGGTTACACTCAGAGATGTGGCGCACACGTGAGGCTGTAGTGTGAATGCGTCCCAGCCCCCATAGATGTAAGGCTACATTTACACTGGTGCATTTATATTTTAAAATGAAAACGATCCTCGTCATACTGCCGTTTCCACTGCGTTTCAAGCCGGCTTTCCACTATCTCCGACAAACGACAGTCAAATTAATGACTCATTCAGTCATTAATTTGCCAACCCCTCATAGGACTTCAGATGATGCCAACCCTGAAACAACATACAGAACTACCACATTTTGCTATAAGTTTGATTGCATCATATAATAATTGCTGTTAATATTGTTCACCGTCTGTTTGATTACGTCTTTAATTGATTTTTCCGTACATTTCTGCCATATGTACATTGACTGACAGTCACCACTGATAAGCTACCACTAAATATTGTAGAAACTTCATTTGCTGTAAAGTTGCTTTGCAATGATTTGTATCGTGAAAAGTGCTGTACAAATAAACTTGAATTGAATTAAACTTGAATTAATTTCCAATGGAGAGTAGCGCGGGATCTGCGTGGAGTTCCGATCATATGCAGATGTCCATTCACGTTACACGACCGAAAGTGCGTGTTATGTGACCATTCATGTAAACTGTAGCATCATGCTACATAAGACAATAAATAAGATTTTTATTCTGCTTTTACTCAAACACCACCATCGAGTGTTTGTAATAACTTCCGATTGCCGTCTAATGTGTGTTTTGGCCATGTAATGTTGCTGAAATTAAATATGTTATTACCTCTGAGTCAGAGCAGCGATCATGGAAGAGAGAACACAAGCAGACAGCGCTGGAAGCTGCTATGCTCATCAGTAAATCAGTGGAAAATAAATAGAAATCATGATTCTGTCAGAGCTATGCATTTTAAAATGAACACTAGCTAGTGTAAATGTAGCCTAACAGATGTGTAAACTGAAGACTATTTGAGCTTTATTAAAACTATTTGCACTGATTTATTATGTTGGTTAAATTTTGTTCCTTTGTGCAGTGGCTCAGGAGATGAGTATTTGAGTTTGTATAAACATCAACAAGCTGAAAAATAAAACCAACATTTTTTTTTTTTTTAGATAATGTAATCTTTTGTATGTCTAATCTAATGTAATCTGAAAATTCATTTCAGAAAAAAATGGTATCGGAAAAAGTATTGTTCAGGAACCAGTATCGAAGTCAAGGTATCGGTATCGAAATTTTTTGAACGATACCCAGCCCTACGTGCAGTGCTCATGTTTATTCAACTAAGTCAAAGCCTTTTGGAAAATCTATGTGTGGCGGTCAGTTTTGATATTGTGGCAGGCGCCACAAATAAATCAATGTATGGGAAACACGGAGAAATTTAAATGAAACTTACCTGCTTGAACTCTTTCATTTGATCCGGGTGTCTGTCTTTACAGTGTTTGTTAGTTTGATGGGTTTCCTCATTTTGAGGTCGCCATGTCTCAGTGCTTTTATGAAGAGAGCGCATCTGCGCACCTTTCGGATAGCGCATCAAGAACCGGGTTGACCGGGTACTCGGTACAACCGGTACTTAAAAAAAACCTGGTACCGTAACGTTTTCATTTTTTTAGTACTGACTTGGTACCGAAGTACTGGGTCGTTTGACAACACTATATTTTATTATTATTATCATTTGCATTATTGGCTTTAACTTTTGATCATATATAGAACATGCACTATCCACTACACTGAAAAAATCTGGTAAAGAAACAACTTGTTTACTCAGAAATTGCTAATAAAATTACAAAATGATGTAAATGCACAAAAATCTGTCTACGTAAATAAATAAAAGCTTACACATGTGGAATGAAGCACACCAACACCAAAAAAAGCCAAACAATCAGCAAGGGAAGCAAACAGACTTGGACTAGCCACAAAAAAAAGGTGTCTGCACATTTTAATTAGCCTCAAGTGATTTGTCAACTAGACAGCCAAAGTGACCCGTGAGGTCATGCGTGGCTCTCTAAAGAGGGTGTTACTGCTATTAGTCTATCTCAAGAAGTGTGGCAACATTCCCTGTACTGCATCCAAGAGAGAAATCACTGGTCTGCATTGCAAAAATATACCGCAAAGAATAAGAACAAAGGGAAATGTGGCACGTCTTTATGATCAGACAGCTATGTTAATGTGAGGTCTCCAGCATGCATTGTTAAGCCAGGTCAGCAGTATAACTACCACGGGGGCACATGCCAACCTATAGATCACTCAGTGTGGCATTTAAGAGTGTGTCATTGCATTCCCTGTGCCAACTGTGCTCACACCGCACTGTCCTTGAGACCCTATTGACAGTGCGGCTCTTAAGGGTATTTTTATCCGTAGAACAGCACATAGCACCAGGTGGAGTCTTTGCAAACAAAAACAAGGTCACTAGCATTAGCAACTGAATATACAGTCGCCGACAGCCGGCTTGGTCCCAACAGTATGGTTACAGCCGTCAGATAAATTCTCAAAATATATCCAACAATGTAAATACTGAATGATACACTTCATAATGGTGTCAACAAACCTATTTTTGTATGCTTGAGGCAGGCTATATCTGAACCGTTTATTGATCTGGTGACATTTAATATTTCCTCAATGCTGTCCCCAGTGTGCATATCGGATGCTAAACAACAGCTTAAATTGCCATTTGTAATAACCCGACATGAACGCATATAGTCAAACGCAGCTCAGAAAGAGGAAAGCTGGAAGCATGTGAATGGGCTTAGCATCATGTCTTTAACTGGCAGCTCTAATCCTATAAGAACAAAAGCAGAGAGTCGCATCAAGCGCATAAAAAAGACAGACACACTCCAGACACCACTGCTGCCTTAGAGGCAGACTGTCATGACTTCAGCTTTAAAGTGGCAAAATTGCTCAGTTTGGAGAGGTCTAATGATACATGTTCACTGGTGTGGATAAAATCCACTCAAAACGACCAAAACAGCAGAGGTCTGTTTTGGAGGCGTATCCACAAAATATACAGCAAGTACAGTTCAAGGGGCTCTATAGCTGTAGAAAGGTTTTGGTTAGCATGTCTGTTCAAATTAAATGAAACAACGAAAGTGTGCTGACTCCATTCTGCATTAAATGTAGCACTATGTAGCTTTGTGATTTCAGCGCTTAACAACAAAACTCTAACATTAGCTCAACATTTATGACAGACATTGCAACCTTTGCTTGAAGGCCTGCTGGCTATGAATTAATCTCTCATTCAAAAATTCACAATCATGCTTCACTCATTCAATGCCAGTAAAACTGTGCTGTGGAGAGCTTAATCATTGAGGGTGCATTTATGCTAACTGCTAATTAGATGTGGGCTCCAATGACAGTACCACAAAAAAAATTAGAAGTTACAAAGACCTTTCGCTGTTTGTCATTCATGAATATTTACAGACTGCTAGCCATCACATATCAACTGACTATATTTGGCCAAAAGCAAAATGCAAGAGCTCAACCAATATGGGTTTTTCAAATCTTGATGCTAGTGTCTAGGCAGTCTGACGATACTATCTAAGCCCTCCTATCTAAGCTGATATGTACCTACAGTACTTCTGTTGTCATAAAACAAATAAACTCAAAAACATGTCAGTTCAATGTTTGCCATCTTAACTGTTTGTGTTTTTTTAGCATTAATTAAGATTCTGTTAATATAACAATTTTAATAATTTTAAGACTTGTTGGTGCCCCACAGGAAGTTTGCTGAGGCCCCCTATTGGGCCCCACCCCTCTTGTTGATAACCACTAGTTTAAAAATTACATTTTAAAATCATTTGCCAAAATTAGCAGTTTTTAAGTAAAATTATAAAAGAAACATATTTTTTCAAAGGAAAAAAAACAGAGTGGGAGTTGAGTGGGAGTCAAAAAGAAGATTTTTTAAAATCCTTTTCGCACATTGCATCCAATTTCATACAGAAATACCCTTAAACTCACACTGTCCTCATCTGTGTCACAATGTGTAATTCACAGGGGAATAAACACACCGGCCTTGTCAGTCTATGTGAAAGTAAATCAGCAGGAGGCCAGCTGACAGACCAGCTTTTCTGTATAACATGTGATTAAACTGGAGGTGCTTTTGCAGCAGTCTACAGGCATTTATTCTGACAGCCAAGCAGCTGGCACACTGACACATCACATGCTGAAACTGATCTGGGTTGCATCCAACCCCTTAAATGGGGTGTACATATACCACTAGGATGTGTTTCTTTTGAAAGCATGCACTAATGATTGAAAGGAAATGGGGAAGCTGAATTAAATATCTCGCGATGGCCAATTAGAGAGACAAAAACAGGAAGTGATGACAAGGCAGACGATGCTGGGTCTCGGTTCTGCTCTAACACCTCCTGCTGTCGAGTCAACACCTTTCGAGCTGCGTTTGTTCACGCGCCGTTAGTGCAGCGCTAGCGACTGGAGCCCCTGGTCCTGCCAGAGGCTGCATTATTCATGTTGCAAATACGTGTGAATAATTAACAGAGTCTGTCCACTTTGCTGCTGTTGAGTCAAGAGTCGTTCTGAGACACTGCTGAAGCAGCTACCATGTCTGGACGCTATGTCTGCTATTCCGAGATCCCTTACTATTGTACGTACGGCTGTGATGAGCAGAGATGCATGCTCAGGATTCATGTCTGTCTTATGCTGACACACTAGCAATATTCATAAGGATGAAGCTGCAAGCGAAGAAATGGAATAAGTGTCTCGAATTTGAAACCTTAGTGAACTTATCAACCTGCCTCTGTAATATGACACATGAACGACAGGCGAATCGGCTCTGCAGACATTTTTTTTTTTAACCAGTGCATATGTGGCTGTTAGAGGGCAGGACTGATTTATGTTACCCATACTGTATATGTGAAAGCAACAAAGAAACATGGATTAAAAAAAGTCCAGATAAACTTGTTTTAATGGTTTAACAAGAAATGAATGCATTATACAGAGATAAATTGGTGTACAAGTCACAGCAGGCTGCTTCAAAACACGAGCGAGTCAAAGATTGTTTTGTGAATCTTTTTGTGTGACTAAAAAGAACCAGTTCATAAGATTAGTTCAAATCAGACATCACAGCTCCAACAGTGTCCATTACTGGATGCAGAGAGTGCAATACAACTGAAATGAACAAAATATAATCTGACGAATCCACACATAGATACACCAGTGTTGTTTTTGTATTAATTATATACTAGTATAGTTTTAATAAGATTTTGAAATCTTTTTTAACTGAATTTGAATTATAAATGTTTTATTTTAATTATTTATAGATTTTCATTTAAAAATTTTAACAAGCTTGCAACATGCTTTTTATTATTAGTTTTTTTTTTTTTGAAATTTCTAAATAATTTTATTTTTAGTGTTTGATTTATTTCAGTTAATACTTTTAGTACTTAAAGTTATTTCAGTTAGTTGCAAAGGCAACATTTAATCTAATATTTACATTTATATTTCAGCTTCATTTGAATAATCAAAAACTTTTTTTAATAGTTGGGATGATTCACTGATTCTCGCTAACAACAACTATATTTTAAACTATATTTTAAACTGTTCTTTTATTCACATTTGCAGCCATTTTATTCCCTGACATAGCGCAAAACATACCATTCGTGTATTATTAACAATCATATCTTTTGGTTTGTGGCCATAAAGTTTCAAAGAAGATACAATTTTAAGTATCTTTCACTAAACAAAGCATAATTCATAATTAAAGCATAATTTACTGGATCATCCAAAAATATGCACTCAGAGATGGATATCAAAGGGGTCATATAATGCGATTTAAAGTTTTCCTTTCTCTTTGGAGTGTTACAAGCTGATTGTGCATAGATACGATCCCTGAAGTTGCAAAGACTAAAGTCTCAAAACCAAAGAGATATTCTTTATCAAAGTTAAGACTCTGCCACGCCCCCCTAAAATGTCTCGTTCTAACACGCCCCCACATATCTACCTCACTATGTGGAAATATTTGCGTAATGCCGCCCAAATGTTCACGCAAAGAAAGGTGGCGTGGTTTCAGTAACCGCCGTTAGTGTTGAACCAGCCATGTCAGGGAGACACTGTGTTTCAGTGCAAAAGCAAAAGCACTTGGGTATGACATAGGTATTACAACGAGAAGGTGATTTATGAGGACATTTTGAGTGTCCCTGTAATTTAAAAGGCTTATAAATCATTCAGAATGAGTTTTTTTGAAAATCTAAAAATGCACAAAGTCTCCTGTGAGGGGTAGGTTTATGTGTAGGGTTGGTGTAGGACAATAGAAAATATGATTGAACAGTATAAAAACCGTTACGCCTATGAAGAGTCCTCACAAACCATAAAAACCAACGTGTGTGGGTGTGTGTGTGTGTGTGTGTGTGCGCGTGTGTGTGAGAGAGAGAGACACAGGGTCACATCACAGTGGAGTCAGCGGTCTTAACCGTGGCTTGTGTAATGCAAACATATACCAGCTTCATCACTGTGTCTGTCACGCGACTCTGTTCCCCTTTCGGTCTTGAACTGATGGTAAAACTAATGACATTATTTACTGTCTTTACATTTATTTTGAAAGCTGAAGCTCGCGATTATGGTAAGGGGCGTTACATTTCCGACGAGTGCTTGCGGTGTTCGGCCAATCACAATGCACTGGGTCAGCTGGCCAATCAGAGCAGACTGCGCTTGTCAGAAGGAGGGACTTTGTAGAAATCAAAGCGTTTGAGAGAGGCGGGGCCTAGAGGACCTACAATAATGTACACTATTTGAAAAATAATGTGTTTTTTGAACATTAAAGCATGTCAACATATTCTGTTACACCAAATACACAAAATAATGATCTTTAAAAAAGCATCATATGACCCCTTTAAAACCATTTGTTGTTGAATTGTTAAAAAAAAAAGAAAGTATTCCTCTGTCAGTAAACTACCAAAACAACATCAAACTTTGACAGAACAGCAAAGAAATTGTCTCATTAACGGGCCAGACATCTGTGAGCATCACCATCATCACACAGCAGAACATACGCGTTAAATCATGCAGAACAAGGAGGCGGCAGCCAGAGAGGATGACGATGAGAAGATGTGCTGTTAAAACGCTTCCTTCCAAAAACAAGACTTCTTAATCCCAGCATTCTTTTAAACTACATCAATGACTAGCTGCCTTCATTATTATTTCACTGTTTCCAGGAGCTTTGCTAGCTCAGATGAAGTGAGAAAGATGAACAGAAGAATTCAAATGAGGAGATTTTAATATATGTCATGCATGAGAGAAAGAACAGAGTTTGCACACAAACCTGATATAGAAAGTGGAAAGTTTCAAAAAAACTGTACACGTCACATTGGTAACACTTTATTTTATGAACCAATTCTCACTATTAACTAGTTGCTTATTAGCATGCATATTACTAGCATCTTGTCTGTTTATTAATACTTATAAAGCACATGTTGATGCCTTATTCTGCATGACCATGTTCTAGATCCCTTAATCCTACTCCATACCTAAACTTAACGACTAATTTACTAACTATTAATAAGCAACAAATTAGGAGTTTGTTCATGGAAAACTCTTCTAGCGTTCCCTTTTCGAAAGTGTTACCATCACGGTCTGACATGTTAGAGAACTTCAGCTTTATTCTGTGTTTGTGCAATCACTGAATGACAGTTAATAAAATCTCATGACAATAAAAATGTCATGTGGTCAAATCTATGTCTACTAAAGCGGACGTTTATTTTTCTGCTGCAATACAAGAACTGAACTGATGCTGGAAAACTTGTGACCAGATCACATTAGACAGACATTATATGTGCCCTTTCATCAATGATAAGGCACTGTAATACAAAGCGAGATCTTTCCCTATGGCCCGAAACCACAAATCACCTTGAAACCACATTGATAGATGGTCCTACATAACAGTTCAAACAATGAGGCCTCTAAAAACCAACACTCAACCACACCACAGCACTGGGATTAACGCCAAACATCCAGGCAATTGGTGGCTGACTAAATACTTTTTTGCCCCACTGTACATGCTCTGTCAGCGTCAAACAACTCAAAAATTTCTATTCCTACCCCTGTCGTATTATATAATGGTGTTCAAAGATTTATCTTGGCAAGATCTGCTCGAGAAGAGAGGAGAGTTAAAGAACATTTTTGAACTTCTTAAAGGGACAGTTCACCCAAAAAAAAGAAAACCACCCTATTGTTGTTTTTAAACCATGTTATTTTCTGTCTTAATAGTACATTTAATTTATCCTAAGCTCCAAAAATGACAATAAAATACTATAAATGTACCATAAAAGCAGCCTACATGACACATGCAGTATATTCCAAGACTTCTGATAGCTTTGTTTGAGGAAAAAAAAAAAATTAAAGCTGGTTTTCAGTGACAGTGTTCCTCACCCAAAGCTATTGTATGACTTCAGAAGATCTGGAATATAGTGAGATATATAGACTTATTTCATTACTGTTTTTTTTCTCTTTGATAGTATGTCACCATCCACTTAGACAACAGAAGTTCTGACATTCTGGCTAATGAAGTAAAATGATTATAGTGTTATTTATATCATTCAGTATGCATTCATATTTTGAATATTTTGATTTTATTTTTATATTTCAGTTTTTATTTTAATTTTAGTAATTTTGAGTATTTTCTATTTAATATTTTTTACTTAGATTTTTTTTATTTATTTCAGTTTTAGTACTTCAACTTCAACTTTATTTTCTGAATAGAACATTACTTGTTTTTTTTACATTTTGAATCTTATATTTATATTTTATTCAATTAATGAAAACAATTTTCAATAATTGTAGTTATTGTTAGTTAACAACACTGGGGAAAAAAAGGTCAGACATATGCAAAAAAAAGTGACCCTAAAGAATAAGATTCTGCACAAAATAATGCACTACTTAAGGTGGAAGGGTTCTGTAAGGTCCTTTGTTTCAGACACATCATTGCTGGGCTCTTCTGACACAACTTCATCAACAAATAGCAGATGGGCTAATTGGATAAAACGGGCTTGAGATACGGAAGGGCACGCTGTTCTTTCTCTCCCCCGACAATTAAATGAACAGTCACCGATGCTGACACAGGCGGAACAACATAACTCGGCTGAGTTCTGATGATGTAGCACATCCCGGGCAGCGGAGGGGGAGCGAGTCTTAGTTAAAAGCCAAGGGCTTCGTACAGTGTTGTGTCTGCAGCCCATTTCCGAGCTAGTCTTTTCAGCTAAGCTCCTTTCCCCCCGCCCTGCTCCTTCACCTCTCAAAGAGAAAAAGCATCTCTACCACTACTGGCCGGTGTTTAGGCAAGTGCAGTGGATCAATTGAATTCTCTCCCTCTGTAGGGCAATTCTCTTCCAGTCATTCTAGTCCACACGGTTGCTAGGGAACTCAGAGACAAAGAGCTTCTTTTCTGAGCATTCAAAGTATTTGACTGCATATTTTAGGCCTGTGGGGTCCACAGTGCTCCTCCTCTGAACACAATGTGAGGCACAGAATATAAATTGGAGGAGAAATACTTGTGAAAGAAAACCCTGGACTAACTAAAGCATTGTGCTGCAATGTATCCTGAAAATGCAGAGCACAGATGTAGACTGGAAACACTACATTCAAACAGATCATGGTTCAAACAGATAATATGCATAGCTTGGATCAAATAACCTTGTCAAGTCTGTGAGAGAAATTTGATTATGAGGTATTATGGCTGTGTTGTTTCTGAAAACCAGCCTGTGGTTATTGTTTTCAATGGGAGGTTGTTCAGGAAAGAGAAAGAAATATTAACACACACATTTGCATGCTTTCACCTCTATGCAAGTATATTAGGACTAGTGATGCATGATTCACAAACAAATCATTCTTCTAAAATCTACACAACATATTTGAATACATAACATCATTTAGGTAAACAACGGCGTTTAGCTCAATATTTCTCATGGCATAAAAAGTAACGTAAAATAACAAAGGTATGTTTATGAATAAACTCAACTGAATAGGTTAATATGTTTTCACCAAGAGGCAACCTTCCGGTCTCTCTCTTGAAACCAACAAGGAAACTACTTAAAGGGATAGTTCACCCAAAAATGAAAATTCTGTCACTATTTACTCACCCTCATGCCGTTCCAAACCCGTAAGACTAATGTTAATCTTCAGAACACAAATTAAGATATTTTTGATGGAATCTGAGAGCTCTCTGACCCTCCCATAGACAGCAAGGGTCCTTACATGATCAAGGCCCAGAAACATAGCAAGGAGATCGGTAAAATAATCCATGTGATATCAGGGGTTCAACCGTGATTTTACAAAGCTACGAGTAGGCCTGGGCGAAAAAAAGGTATCGATATTTATCGACGGTACACCTTCTTTGATAATGATAGAAAATATGTTCGATATAGCGCACGATATAGGCACGTACTATGAGTAACGCAGACAGCACACACAAACATGAACACATGTTGAAATGAGTGCTGTGCCTGCCTGTGATGAGGAGATTGTGAATAAAGAATGATTAGTCGAATTTAAAATAAACATTTGCTTTTGAATGTTAGGTGTGCATCAGGGAGCGTCATCAGTGGTGATGATGATGTAAGTGACGTTGTTGCATTTTAATGTTTTGTTAGTCTAACCCACGAGACACGCCACTGCTGCGTTATTCATTCAAAATATTAGAGAAATATAGAAGTTCAATGCGGAGAAGATCTTGATTAGGTTAAAATCGAAACCAAGCCATTCACAGTTTACGCTTTGATTTGAACGAAAACAACATATCCGCATGCCGCAGCTGACACAAAACAGTGTACGTGTTTGGGTTCAGTGGATACTCTCCAAAATGGCACTAGGGTGACACGGAGAAGACGAATTGATGATTAAAGTCGTTATTTATTTATTTTTGAGCACAAAAAGTATTCTCGTAGCTTTGAAAAACACTGTTGAACCCCTGATGGCACATGGATTATTTTACCGATCTCCTTGCTCTGTTTCTGGACCTTGATCATGTAAGGACCCTATTTTTGGGTGAACTATCCCTTTAAACTGCAATTCATCGACAGGCTCCAAAAGGGAGTCAATACCATAGACCAGGGGTTTTCAAACTGTGGGTCGCGACCCACTTGTGGGTCACAGAGTGGAACAAGGTGGGTCGCACAAAGTCACTTGGCTGCAGCTAAATTTGCGTTTCAATGACACACACACTCACACAGTTCAGTCTAGGACTGCACGATATAGCCTACCAACATTAATTACGAATTGCAATATCCTTAGTGCGATTTTTGAATCGGAATTAAGTCTGCGATTTAAAACATGCGTTGCGTGTTTTGAAGCGTGGGCGCGCATGAGTTATAATAACAGTGAGGGTCTCAGAGCAATGTCATTATTAAAAGGCTCAATCGGTCCGCATTATTAATGAGAAAAAACTCACTCACTTCAATGCGCTGTATTCTGTATGAGATTGCATACAGCGGAAAATTCAAATGTTACAAAAACGGTTTGGTTTCAGGTAGGCTATGTTCATTAATTTCTATCGTCTGTTTGTACTCGGCACTGTTTTCGTTCGGGAAATGGTCTGTAAAAAGCATTTCACATGTACGGGGTGAGCAGGGCACAAACGCAGCGTTAATTGTAACACTACAAGATTCAAACATTTCCACATAACAAAATTTCACAATATTTCGTTGACATATCTCTATATAGAGAAAATGTGCCAAAGTTAAAAAATCTTTTGAAGATATTGCTGAACATTTAACCATTGCAAAAGTACATTTCTGACTGAAGTATTTAAAATGAGACACATCTGTTTATTATTTTTAACTTTTTCACAATTATTTTAATCTCAAAACTGTTTTAGATAGTTCTGCTTTGCTTCTTATGCTTTGCTAAAAAAGTGCTAGGTTGTGCTCCGCTCTCCCCTACACACTGAAAGACCATGAATGCATTTTCTGCGCTGGACAACAGTTTAACAACACTCCCAGCGCAGATTACAGCTCACTGGAGTGAGCCTGTTTCACGTTTTTATGGACGTTTCATATTTTAACATCTGTAAACAAAGAAATTAAAACTTAAATATTAGTAGTGAACTTTTACAGTTGTACTCTAAAATAAAATGGTTATTTTTCTTAAATACTTAATATCGGTCATATTAAACTTTTAATTAAGATTAGGCTTAATGTCAGTTGCTTTTTTTATCTCAAATATTTTGGTGGGTCGTGAAATACATTATACTTGTCTAGGTAGGTCGTGGAATGGAAAAGTTTGGGAACCCCTGCCATAGACCAACCATGGTAAAATGCCCAAATTTACAGCAGAAAAAAGTGTGTTTACAGCCTGGTACAAAAAGTGGTTTTAATCTATATAGCTAATTTTGCCCTTCATGACAACTGTGAGGGTGGTGAATTTTTTTATAATTCATTCGTTTAAATTATATTAAGTCTTAAAGTCCTGCATAATTAAGGGTGTGGCCACTTGAGTGACAGGTGGATTGCCGCTGCTGTCACCACTGTCGAGCTAGGTGGGTGTGGTTTCAGCAACCAGCTCCACCCACGTCCCGCCTCTTTGCCCATTTTCGATTATCCGAGAGTGACGCACTGTGACGTGCTGCCAAGATGGCGACGGCCGGTTCTGACCACTTTGGGCTTCAAAAATGCTCTTCAGAAACCTACGAGTGACATCACGGACACTACGTCTTTGTTTTTTTACAGTCTGGTTTTTACACCAAACCAGTTCTCAAAAGACATGTTCTTTGAAAATGGTTCTTAATATGGCAAACTGTTAAAATGTAATGGAGAACACAATGGCAATACGTTTTAATGTAAAAAAAAAAAATTCACTACATAAAAATGGTGAAAGACTCAAATAAACAGGTGAACACAACTCAGTATTGGCCAATACCTTTACAGGCAGTCTGACGAATAATTTTGAATGCACACTGACTGCATATTTTTTATGTACTTATTTATTTTTTTTAGTGTCAACTCATTGTCATGATCTGGATTAGGATATTTTGCAACCTTGTCCTATAAAGCCGTTTTCGAAGAACTGAGCAAAACAAAGGAATTATACTACGGTTGGCTATGAATATATTTTGCTGTTGTTGTTGAGAGGAGTGGTTTCCCTCATTTCCAATTGTTCACTTAATTAGTCAACACAGTGCTCACTTTCCTGTTATAGTAATACATAGTAATCGTGTAATACCACGCTGGAAGCTTGCAGTGAAGGCGTCTGAAGAACACATCATGCTATTTCAGACTGCATCCTCAGGATGTTGGCCCACAATTGAATTAAAAAAGGGAAACTGATGTCACAGTTTTCCTGGAGCTTTTTTAAGGACCTGTCTAGCTTATGGGAACAATTTAGGATATAAAAACAACGTTGATACATTCAATATGCTAATTAATCACTAACATGTAAAGAAATAGTTTGGAAATAAATTTACTGTTTCATGTTCTTCCAAACCGTATGACTTTCTCTTTAGTGGAACACCAAAAGAATAATTTTGAAGGACATTCACATTCTCTGTTCAATAAGATGAACCATATAACGAAAACACATCACAACCAGAAACTGTCAAGCTAAAAAGCTTTAAAAAAGGACAAAACAAGGACAAACAACAAATATTATAAAAGCAAAATAAATCAGTAGCTCTTGAATCTCAATTGCACTTTTGAGATTTTTAGTTGAGAAAACTACATGCATTTTCATCTGTTTCTTAGCTTTCAAATGGCTTCAGGAGAGAGTATATTGAACACAGGTATTAGTTTTATGGTGCTTTTTATCATTTTTACAATGCATTTTAGATTTTGACAGCCTCCAGTCAATGTAAGCTTTCATTGTATGGGTAAAAGGAGTATTAACATGCTGCTAATACTCTCCTTTTGTGACTCACACATATAATAACCTGCCTTGACTTCATTAATAATGTCTGTATTGGTTATATAAATGTCATTTTCACTAAAATAGCCTTTAAACTTTAATGTTTCCTACTGAACAAGTCCAAGTGGAGTACAGTAAGTAACTCCTCTACATGACAGAATAATTACAATGACGCTGATTATTTGTGACAAGCGCTGGTTGATTTCCACAGGGGTCCACTGTACTGAAACCGCACTGGTGACACAAAGCTGAGGGGGCCCACAAGAGGAGGGGTCCGTCCCAATGAAAGGCTGCCCTCTTCACTCTTACTACAATCACAAGCCGCTCTCATTAGCATAATGCAAAACGAACACTGACGCAGATTATAAAAGCTATCCATTAGACATCACTGGTGATTATGCTAATGAACAATATGTTCTTGACACAAAAGCGCAGTGTGAGGTGGACACGTCTACAATTGCGCTCGGACACCCACTATCCGGGAGCAGAGATGGCCGTCGTGTGCAGAAGCCGATAATCACAGCTGTGTAATACGATAGCGCAAGGTGATATAACAGAGCGCATGAATTAAACAAACAGCTGAAGCTAGTGCTTTAAACAATCAGTGAGCCTTTATTACTTAATCACATGCCATAAACACTCATATCAGGGATTTATCAGCTGCTACTGAATGGCTTTCAGTTCTGAGATATTAGTGGTGGACCTTGTCACTGTACGGATAATTATGAGCCGCTACTGTAAAGAAAATCTGGATTACGTACACAGCAGAGGTCTGTGACAGGGCCAACAGGAGGGCTTTTCTGTTCGCCTGTTCCTAACCTAGTTCAAAGCCTTCTACTGATCAAATACAAACAGGCCCAGTGAAGATGGGCTTAAGCTAATTGGTTTTATTAGACATAGGGGATTAGGACAAAAATAGTCACACAATAGTGCTTAGTGTGACAGGGCAAAGCTTACCAAACAAGAACTCAGACCACAAATTTAGTGTCACATTATATTTATGCTAGAAAAAAAGGTGCACAGAAGGAACCATGCAAGCAGGATGCTGCTAATACTTAGCACAAAAAGATCCATCCACTATCTGTGTAGGCCACCTTCCTGCCCTCATATATAGAGTGATTTGACAGAACGGTGGAAAAACGGATGCTAAAATGTCACCCTACACTGAGCCTGCTGCCTTTCAAATTTCTAATTTTAAGCTTCATCAAACTTCCAAATAAACCAGGGGCGTAGATTACACGTCCCCCGCACTTTTTCGGGCAAGTGTGTTTGCATAGAGGTTTTCAAGAGCTGGTGTGAATAAATATAGATTTAAATTCAAAGAGACAGGATAGTCTGTGCATGATCTGATGTTTTATTCGGACCCAGAATGAGGCGAGATGAACATCGCGGAGCGCTAAACACTCCGTGCAGTGTATGTTTCATTCATACTCGAAGCCGGAGGACGCTCTCGCGCAGAAAGTCGTACAAGGAAATTCCTAAGATGGACAAAAGCGTTCATCTAGTATTAAAACAGTTGTTTTCACAGAAAACAGAAACGTTTGGAAACATGAAGACATTAAACATACAATTGCGACAATATATGGTTTATTTGTGTTTGTCAAGTCATCTCCAGGTAATAAATACAGTATATGAACAATTCAGTGCTAATTGACATAGCATTTATTACAGTATAGAAACTATTCTGCCTTATGTGATAAATGTGTTATGTGATAAATGTGTTGATCCAAAGTACAGCAAAACAGTAAAATTTTGAAATATTTTTACTAGGCCATTTAAAATAACTACTTTCTATTCAAATATATTTTAAAATATAATTTATTGTGATTTCAAAACTAAATTTTTAGCATCATTACTCCAGTCACACGGTCCTTCAGAAATCATTCTGATATTCTGATTTGCTGCTCAAAAAACAATGTTCTTTGATGAATAGAAAGTTCAGAAGAACCGCATTTAGGCTATCTGAAATAGAAATCTTTTGTAACATTATAAATGTCTTTATAATCACTTTTGATCAATTTAAAGCATCCTTGCTAAATAAAAGTGTTCCTTTCTATAATATATTTTCCAAAAAAATAAAAATTATACTGACTCTAAGCTTTTGAATGGTATAGTGTATAATGTCACAAAAGCTTTTTATTTCACATAAATACTGATCTTAGGATCCTTCAATTCATCAAAGAATCCAGAAAAACTGTACTCAACTGTTTTAAATATTGATAATAATAATAATTAAAAAAGGTTTCTTGAGCAGCAAATCAGCATATTATAATGATTTCTGAAGGATGTGACACTGAAGACTGGAGTAATGATGCTGAAAATTCAGCTTTGATCACAGCAATCATTGAAAAATATATTCAAATAGAAAGCAGTTTTTTTAAATAGTAAAAATATTTCACAACATTACTGCTTTTGCTGTACTTTGAATCAAATAAATTCAGGCTTGGTGAGCAGAAGAGACTTCTTTATAAAACGTTAAAAATCTTACTGTTCAATAACTGTTGACTGGTAGGTTATATAGATTACAGAAATGTTATATTGTAATGTTATATATATATAAATATATAAAACATTTCTGTCCCCCTCACTTCTGAAATAATGGCTACGCCCCTGAAATAAACCATAGTGCCAGCGGTTTCAAACATATCCAAGTCCTATTTATAATGCATTAGGCTACCTATCTGAGTTAGCTAATGAGTCATTTTTACCTTTTGTGTTCCATAGACTGTTCAAAAGTTTAGGGCCAGATTTTGTAATGTTTTGAAAAAAGGTGGCTCACCAAGGCAGCATTTATTTGATAAGAAACACAGTCAAATATAGTTTAACATGTTATTTATTCCTATGATGCAAAGCTGAATTTTCAGCAGCCATTACTCCAGTCTTCAGTGTCACGTGATTCTTCAAAAATCAGTCTAATATGCTGATTTTCTGCTCATGAAACATTTCTTATTATCAATGCTGAAAACAGTCGTGCTGCTTAATATTTTTGTATAATAATTTTTTTAGGATTCTCTGATGAATGAAGTTCAAAAGAACAGCATTTATTAGAAATGGAAATCTTTTGTAACAATATGTGTTTGCTCTACTTTTGATCTATTTAATGCATCCTTCCTAAATAAAAGTATCAATTTCTTCAAAAAGAAAAAAAATCTTACTGACCCTAAACTTTTGAATGGTACAGCATAAATGTGAAATAGCCGTTCTTGCACTCATGCCAGAAAATAAAAACTAAAGCATTTGGATTTTGAGTATTTATGTGAGTCAAAATATAGACATTACTACACAGTTATGTAATATCCAGGTATGTATTTTGGACACACTGCTCACCCTTTAACAAGCCCCTATAAGCCTTAGCTAAATGCTGTAGTACTGTGTAAATGTACTGGGAAAATTATGCTTAAAAAAACCACACAAAATGATTTGTTTCCCCTTAATATCAAATATTGAGGTTAAGCAATGTGAACTACACCTAAATACAGTTCAAACTCAATTGTTTGTAAACATATTATCTTGCAAACGTAATGGCAAACTCTTGCCCTCAGGATGACAAGATCAGGCAATTATGTCCCATTAGGAAAGGTCAAAGGTGAATACTGCACACTCTATCACTGAGATCCATGTCATAAATTTCACCTCAAACTCATCTGTAACAGTTTCTGTCATCAGTGTCCATGAGGCACACAAAAGTACACATTATCTCAGCTTACAGAAATGCAGAGCAGAGCTGAAGAGAAGCTGCTCAAAACCTGGTGAGCTGAGGTGAGGCATCATTTCACCAATCTAAGATGCACCTGGGAAAAGCGTTCTGTCTAATCTGGATACTAGCAGACTGACACGAGGAACCCACCTTTAGGTACATCCCAGATTAACCCTCACCCGAGGGTCAACAAAGCTCTTCCATCCCCATGCAAGAGGGTGGAATAAAAGTCAAACCATCAGAGATTTCAGTAAGAATTAGATTATTCTGGATTAGTAAACACCACTGGTGTGTTATTATTAGTTCTTGGTACTTGTGATGACACCGAAAATGTGACTAACCACATTTCAGTCAAGCTTACAGTCACTTGAGATAGTTACCCAACACCTCCTCCAATACAGATATCAGTTCAGAATAAGACATATAATGTTCTGAATGAAGCCGTGAGTAATACACTGGCAGCATGTTAGAATGAAAAATTAGCACCCAGGTGATGGATGAAACCAGAGAAATGTTATAATAATGATTATAAATATGCATTTAATTCTTCATTTTAATAAAGCAAACATTATTTGTCAAAGTCAAAATAATTTTAAGAAATGAAGATCCTATGGGTAAATATCACAAATCCGTCAAAAACATTTCCAGGTCATATTTCACCTCAAAATAAACAGACAGAAAGAAAATTTTTATTTTGTGCAAAGGAAATTATGTCTATTTAGAACCTTTAATGTTAGTTGCATTGTGGCACTATTTTTATGGAAATTCAACATTTTCCTGCACAATTACCATTATAGTAATAGTCAATAAAATGAATATATAGGCAGCATATTAATAGAAAAAAAATTATCCAAGGTGGATTTACATTATTTTTTATTATACAATATTTGCGTATAGTGTATTTTCATGCTTATAAGAGAATCACATCACCAACTTTGCAACATGCGAACTAATCTCGCAAATTCTACTCAAATGAATTGAGATCCAGGATTCCAGCGCACTTTCAATGCAGAGCACTATTTGTATGATGCATGGAGACAACAAGGAAGCTCACTAGGTTTTGCATTAGACAATTTTTGTTTATTCGTGTACGTTTGGCTTTGAATGAATGAGGCGTCAGTCTGGGCTAAGAGAGACGCTTTTTAGGCCAGGGCATCACCTGGCTTAAATCCTTGTCATGATAAAACCTGCTGACTCTTTATAAACATGACTAGAGCTTTCTATCAGGAGACGTACTATTGTTCATAATTGAGGGGGAATACAATCCCGAGCTCATGTGTCTGAGCAGTGTACTTGCCACAAACACAGATTATATATGGGAGGAAACATTTAAAGAGTAGTGTGTAATAATAAAATGTGTGCCACTAGGTTGACTTTGATAAATAATATATGCTGCTTGCTAGGAATGCACCGAAATTTCAGCCGCTAAAAATTATCGTCCGAAAATGGCATTTTCGGTTTTCAGCAGAAAAAGAAAAACTGATGAAAATATGCCGCGCCACATCTCCCAGCAGTGTTCAGCGTGCAGGTTTCACTGTCCCTCTAGCCGTTGTCACTAGCCGCTCAGCATTCCGCTCTATGAATATGTGTTCCGCTCAATTTACTGCTCACTGGAAAGGCATAGCCCGCTTAAATAATGCGCAGACAGGAAATTTCTATGTAGCATACTTGTTCCTGTTTGCAATAGAGCTACTGTGCTGTAACATGTCAAAGCTGGTAAAATGATGCTACCCTCTCGTTCACTGGTCTGACAAAATTACTTTATATTATTTAATAAATAATTATTACAAAGCATTTTCAATTTCCGTTTTCGGCCACGTGCATCCAGAAATTTCGGTTTCGGCCCAGCATATTAATTTCAGTGCATCCCTAATGCTTGCTTAACTATTTACTTGCTTTACACACAGTATAAGGCCTGGCCGATAAAACGGTATCGATATTCATCGACGGTACACCTTCTTTGATAAAGATAGAAAAAAATTCCAATATAGCGCATGATATAAGCACGTGCTATGAGTGATGCAGACAGCACACACAAACACATGTTGAAATGAGTGCTGTGCCTGCCTGTGATGAGGAGATTGTGAACAAAGAATGAATATTAGTCGAATTTAAAATAAACATTTGCATTTGAGTGTTAGGTGTGCATCAGGGAGCGTCATCAGTGGCGCACGAGATGCAGTGATGAAGTGAATTGTTGCATTTTAATGTTTTGTTAGTCTAGCCCACGAGATGTGCCGCTGCTGTGTTATGCATTCAAAATATTAGAGAAACATTGAAGTTCAATGCGGAGAAGATCTAGATTAGTTGAAAACCAAAACCAAGCCATTCACACAGATGCATATTCAGCGCATTTTTTACAGACAAATATGACTGCTGCACTCGTGTCTCACACAAGAGATGTAGCCATGCAAAGTTAAAACAGCTTAAACATTTAGAAAACACATCACGAATTTGTGGAGGTTTATTCCTTTTCACTGCATCTCATATGTTTTTAAATGCAATCTGTGTGAATGGCACTTCGGCTCTTTGGATTAAGCAGTGCATAAATACATGATGCCGTTTTGTTCATAATTGTTTATGTAATTTACGAAATTATATTTGATTTTTATGAGTTAATTTAGATGTAATTTACGTTTTTTTTATAGAGTTACTTTCTTGCGTTGACAATTTAAATGCGCTGCATTATTTTGCTCATTGCACCCTCCTGTGGCCTCAAGAGACAAGACTAAAGTTTCCTTAAGACCTATTTAATCTGCATATAAAACATTAGAAATTAGATATTAATTAAATTTGTATTTTGTGTTTGATTGTTAAAACAAAAACATTTGTTGTTTGTCTCAATAAATTGGGTTAATTTAAAAATACAGTAGTTAAATTTAAACATTTTTTTTCTATTGCTCCTTGTTTTAAAAAAAGGTTATAAAAATGTCAATCATTATCGATACCGAACAATATGAAACAATATATCTTGATACATTTTTTAGCTATATCGCCCAGCCCTTATTTATATTTATATTTAAATATATATATATATATATATATATATATATATATATA
>NW_015505371.1:145440-175297 GCF_001515645.1 Sinocyclocheilus grahami
TGGCAGTACATCCAACCGGCCTCACAACCGCAGACCACGTGTAACCACTCCAGCCCAGGACCTCCACATCCAGTATCTTCACCTCCAAGATTGTCTGAGACCAGCCACCCGGACAGCTGCTGCAACAATCGGTTTGCATAACCAAAGAATTTCTGCACAAACTGTCAGAAACCGTCTCAGGGAAGCTCATCTGCATGCTCATCGTCCTCATCGGGGTCTCGACCTGACTGCAGTTCATCATCGTAACCGACTTGAGTGGGCAAATGCTCACATCCGATGGCGTCTGGCACTTTGAAGAGGTGTTCTCTTCACGGATGAATCCTGGTTTTCACTGTACAGGGCAGATGGCAGACAGCGTGTATGGCGTCGTGTGGGTGAGCCGTTTGCTGATGTCAACTTTGTGGATTGAGTGACCCATGGTGGTGGTGTTGTTATGGTATGGGCAGGCGTATGTTATGGACAATGAACACAGGTGCATTAGACGTTTGGGACAACCAGAACCCTTCTTAGAGCTGGCCGTCCGGCCAAACTGAGCTCTCGGGGGGGAAGAGCCTTGGTGAGAGAGGTAAAGAAGAACCCAAAGATCACTGTGGCTGAGCTCCAGAGATGCAGTCGGGAGATGGGAGAAAGTTGTAGAAAGTCAACCATCCCTGCAGCCCTCCACCAGTCGGGGCTTTATGGCAGAGTGGCCCGACGGAAGCCTCTCCTTAGTGCAAGACACATGAAAGCCCGCATGGAGTTGTGAGATGGTGAGAAATAAGATTCTCTGGTATGATGAGATCCAGATAGAACTTTTTGGCCTTAATTCTAAGTGGTATGTGTGGAGAAAACCAGGCACTGCTCATCACCTGTCCCAACAGTGAAGCATGGTGGTGGCAGCATCATGCTGTGGGGGTGTTTTCAGCTGCAGGGACAGGATGACTGGTTGCAATCGAGGGAAAGATGAATGCGGCCAAGTACAGGGATATCCTGGACGAAAACCTTCTCCAGAGTGTTCAGGACCTCAGACTGGGCCGAAGGTTTACCTTCCAACAAGCCAATGACCCTAAGCACACAGCTAAAATAACGAAGGAGTGGCTTTACAACAACTCTGTTACTGTTCTTGAATGGCCCAGCCAGAGCCCTGACTTAAACCCAATTGAGCATCTCTGGAGAGACCTAAAAATGGCTGTCCACCAACGTTTACCATCCAACCTGACAGAACTGGAGAGGATCTGCAAGGAGGAATGGCAGAGGATCCCCAAATCCAGGTGTGAAAAACTTGTTGCATCTTTCCCAAAAAGACTCATGGCTGTATTAGATCAAAAGGGTGCTTCTACTAAATGCTGAGCAAAGGGTCTGAATACTTAGGACCATGTGATATTTCAGTTTTTCTTTTTTAATAAATCTGCAAAAATGTCAACAATTCTGTGTTTTTCTGTCAATATGGGGTGCTGTGTGTACATTAATGAGGAAAAAAAATTACTTAAATGATTTTAGCAAATGGCTGCAATATAACAAAGAGTGAAAAATTTAAGGGGGTCTGAATATTTTCCGTACCCACTGTATATATACACACACATATATATAGACAAACACACAAAATACAGGACAATACGTCAGACTGGATATCACGTTTGTGGACACTGGCCTACATACTGAATGAAGGGAGCTTTTGTAAACAATTCTTAGCACACTGCAGATAATCAGGTAATTAATAAGCTAATGTGTTGGTCTACATTCACAGTTGCTAACATGGAAAGGGACAGGCAGGATTACTACAGTTAAAGCTACCTTTAAACACTGATCTCAGACCAGTTTTGTAGTTTCTCCCCTAATATGCATCGCCACGATTTATTTCAGAGGAGCTAGTCCCAGATTAGTTGCCATCAGGCCACTTCTACCCAGAGCAGAGTAGCTATTTCAATAAACGGTGGCATTGTACCATCAGCACACTTGAAGAAATCTGTCTGCATGTTTTTCTTCTTTCTTTCCATCAGACAGAATCTCTTTGGTAACTGCTGCTGTGTTGGAGAGATGCTCTTACATTTCTGCAGCCTTGACATTTCAGTAGTGCAACTGAAGGTTTGTCTGGGCTTTTTGTTTGTCAGAGTCCTATGGGCGATATAAGCAATAAAGAAAACACAGCACACAACCACCAATGCACTAAGCATTATGTACTGCCATACATAAAGCAACAAGGCACACAATTTTACTAAAAATCATTCTAGTGACAGTGTACAAGCACCTGAGATATGTTCACTGTTTAGGAAAGGAACAGTTCTTCCAAAAAGAAAAAATTCTGTTATCATTTACTCACCCTCAAGTTGTTTCAAACCCGTATAAGTTTCTTTCTTCGTTTTAAGACACGCATACAAAAAAATTAAAAATAAAATAAGGAGGTCCCCCATACTATAAGTCAATGGCTACCGTCAACTGGTTGGTTACCAGCATTCTTCAAAATATCTTCTTTCTTTAACAGAAGACAGAAACTCATACAGGTTTGGAACAACATAAGGATGAGTAAATTATGACAGAATTTACATTTTTGGGTGAACTGTCCCTTTAAGAGTTTTGAAAAATCCTTAGCTCCAAGTTTGAGCAATAGCAATACTCATACTAAGTAAAGCATGATGTGCATATCATGATTTGTGGAAAGCTATATCATGCTTCAGAGATCTCTGTGCATTTTGTCTGCAGCTTCAGAGTGAGACGTCTCATCCATAGAGGAAGATCACAGAAAGAGATGCTAACAAATAGATCAGAGGAGAGAAACAGAGCGGCAGATCAAAGCGATCCGCTGTAAGCGTGGATGAGGATGAGTCTCCTCTGACACAAGCAGCCCAATGCGAGGATCAAAAGAACCACCAGAAGGGACATGGGCCGCCAACTACTACTGATGCCCAAGTAGTGTATTTAAATCTCTCCCTACACAAGACACCCTTTCATATTCCGTAATGACCCCATTTCACTCTTGTTTTGACTTGAGCTTGTATAAAGGATGTTGGAAACAGGATTGAGAGTCAAGAAATGGTTCTTATTCATATATTTTTTAACAATACTGGAAAGAAATTTTCATGGCGTTCAGTTTCTTTAATGTTTTTGAACTAGGGGTCGACAGATATGTGTTTTTCAGGGCCGATGCCGATACCGATTATTACAGATTAAGTAGGCCGATAACCGATATTTTGAACCGATATATATATGGTGTAAAAATTCAAATTAATGTCAAAATTAAGAATAAAAACAAAAACTGCCTTCCCTGGTGTTGGTTGAGTGTAGTACTCCCACAGTAAACTCTTTATTTTAAAGCGTTAAACTCTTTATTTTTGGCAAACAAAGGGTTTATTATTAAAATTAAAACATGGAAGAAATAGCGTATTGTGTGATTATTCTTTTAAACAAACGTTGTAATAATTGTTGTAGTAGAGTAGTCAGGGGTTAAAGCAAAAAGAAATTCAAAAATGTATGTTTATAAGCTTTTTAAAATGTCTATTAAAATCAAAATAATAAGTAGAATAAGACAAATAAGTTACCAATCATATGAAATTAGTATTAATAAAAAATCAATTTGTATTACAGAGGGTGCACAGAAGAACACAAAAGTGGCTTGTAGGTGCGTTTTCAGATGTTTAATGAGGCTCAGAGGTAATTAAATTCATTAATTAATGTGGAGATTAATGTTTTATATATACAATTTTGAATACAGAAATATTAAATGATTTAAATAACTGAAATTATACGCTAAAAATGAAACTGAAACCACCAGCAGGTGGCGGCAAGTCACTGATTTTATCACTGAATCATTCATTCAATTGATTCGTTTGAACGGCTGAATCATTCAGGAATGAAGCAAGTGACTGTCTTTATGAATGGGTAATCATGTATCATTGACTCACTAGATTCGTTCAAAAACGCATTCATGAATGAAATAGTAGGAATAGGAATGAGTAGAATTATTATTAATAGCCGCAATCCTGTGCTTGAAATTCAAGACCTGCTCTGTTCTCTGCTAATAACCCGACTGTGAATGATGCGAGTGGCGTTATGTTGTCAGTGAGAAGCTGCAGCCGTGGCGGGGAGGATTTTTGGTGAGCTGGTGTTCTGACAAATAATGCTATCTATCAGATTATGCTACCAACAAATCGTCAGAACACCGGCAGAACAACAACAATGTGCTACATGTTTCTTTTCCCCTCATTTTTTCCAATTGAAGAAAATCCGTTGTAGCGACAGAAAACTTTCATCCCTGAGTAGTATTATGTTCATCACACTGCACCACAGTAATATATTTCTGATAATTTCTTTAAGCTAACCCGAAATTATATTTTGACGGGTTGCCGCTTAATATTTACAGATACTAGTCCATATTGCGACTCTATTTAAGTGTACTGACCTACTTTTGATTAATTCATAATACAAAAATTGACAAATTTCGTGACATTCCGCGTCATACAGTAAATTTCATTTATATGACTGGATTCCGCTATTCCATCCGCGTTTTCCACATCGTGGAAATCATAGATAATATTGAGGTGTTTTGCAACTTCAGTGTAACGTTAGTGGATTGGGATCTATTGCAACTTAAGCAATGTCTGCTGCTGCCTTACCTTTGAGAGACAACTAACGCGTGATCACTGAAGCAGCTCCAGTTAGCAAGTGCTTTTGGAGTGAGTGAATTCCGCTTTGATTGGTCAGACTCGTGACTCCCAACAAATCAGATGAGCGGTGGGTGGAGACTGCTTTAGGCCACAGAGTGGTGAGTTCTGACAGGCTGCATCAGAGCCAAATAGCGCATTTCAAAATTAAGTTATTTTATCTGCGAATCGGGTTTGAAAATGACCGATAATCATAAAATGCTTAATATCGGCGCCAATAATCGGCCAGGGCAATAATCGGTAGACCCCTATTTTGAGCATCTGCATTCTACTGTTAATGTGTTTTCTGTACTGCTATTCCTATGCTGCTATTGCATTAATGCCAAATACATAGTTTTGTCTGAGCTGGGAGCTTGCAGTCTGGACTGGACGTGATGAGAGAGAAAAACATTGTCTTCACTGATTGCATACAACAAAAAAACAGTGATGTCAAATTTGCATACCAAAGACTTTTATGAACTGGTTCTTTTTAATCAATCAGCCAAAATGACTCACAAGCCATTCTTGTGGCACAAGCTATTGGTTTGAAGCTATTTGCCTTTCGCACCGCTTTAGTTCCAGAACTAAATGTACAGTACTAAACTACTGGGACGATTTTGCGCGAACTATTTCCCAGTACTATTTAAAGGATTGTATTCGCACCGACAGTGCACGTAAGACGGTCGACACACATTAACGTCATTTGTGCGCGGCGTTCAATAACGTAAACAAAGAACAACATTAACAACAGGAGGATGCTGTGATCGGAGCAGTGTTTTTGTTGTCTCGCGGGTTTCACAATAATAGACATGAAATGTCGACGTATAGGCTGCGTAAAGCGATTGAAAGAACGGGAAGGAGGACTAAGAATCTCCAACGACAACTGCCAGTGCTACATTTGTTACAAGTGCCTGCACTTCAGTGTCCGTCCAACTATCGCGGTTCTCCATACTTGCGAAATAAGTTGACACAATGTTTGCAGTATGTTTACACGGTGTTTTAAATCATGGCGGGTGAGGGCGTTTTCATACGCGTTTGGCCAATCAATAGGTCTCATGTCTACTTGCGTCACGATTAGTACCAGTTGTGCTGGCTAGACCCTGCTCCGGAGTAGGAGCTAAATTGGTTCTCGAAAAAGGCAGTCCGGTACTAAAATCGCTCCCAGTTCCGGCAGTGCGGACACGGCAAAAAGTGGGTAGTTCCACAATTAGTTCTGGTACTATGAAAAGGTTCCTGCGGTGCGAAAGGTCCTAATACTGTTAATGGAATCGATGAGGAACCAGAATCATTAAGAAGGATCATTAAGTAGAATCTAGTTGGAAAGCAAAATGATACGAACAGAACAAAAGTAACTAAACAAGCAGGTGTAGTTTTTCCACAATTCTTATCAATATTCTACAAGCGTCTATTTCTCTGCAAAATCTCAGAAGCACACGCAAATGGTCCTCTTACCTTTGAACAGTAGAAGAATTTTAGAAAGATATAGATAGATTTTTCCATAAGCAGAAAACTAGTGCACAACAAGTAAAACAAAGTAATGTGACCAACTGTAGCTTGTGATGAGCATTTTTTAAGTTTGTTATTTAATTAAGCATGTGATGACCACTGGTGTATTCAAATATTGCATTCCACATCATTGGATGAGCTTATTGGACCCTCCTACCAAAACTAAAACGGACGCACATAGTCAAATGCTGTTGGTCCAGCAATAACTGGATTGGAATGCTCTAGTGAAAACATTTAATTTGCCTTCCAAATACTAGTGAAATTCCCACTTCAGCCATTACTCATATTTTTCTTTTAAATAAACAAAGGAACCCAGTGGCTGGCCAATTTTAACATAAGCCAAGCCATCATTTGGCATGAAATCAAAAGGTCAAATGACCTCATAATACTGGAAACATCCCAGTAAAACCTTAATGTACCATTGCAATTCCATAATAATTTTGACAGCCAGCATTTGATGGGCCTGTACAGGCTATACATTACTAAAGAATAATATCTCAGAAGTCAATGACAGAGGAGAAGAAAGACGTGCCACATGCTCTGTTATTAACGCAACAGTTGTCATCATTAGTTTATGTTCTCCAGCCAGTCCGTCTATTCTTCCTCTGTAAACGGAGATGGGAGATGTCATTGAAACCACTCTTTGTTCGCGCACGCTTATATAAATATTTACAGATACTAGTCCATATTGCGACTCTATTTAAGTGTACTGACCTACTTTTGATTAATTCATAATACAAAAATTGACAAATTTCGTGACATTCCGCGTCATACAGTAAATTTCATTTATATGACTGGATTCCGCTATTCCATCCGCGTTTTCCACATCGTGGAAATCATAGATAATATTGAGGTGTTTTGCAACTTCAGTGTAACGTTAGTGGATTGGGATCTATTGCAACTTAAGCAATGTCTGCTGCTGCCTTACCTTTGAGAGACAACTAACGCGTGATCACTGAAGCAGCTCCAGTTAGCAAGTGCTTTTGGAGTGAGTGAATTCCGCTTTGATTGGTCAGACTCGTGACTCCCAACAAATCAGATGAGCGGTGGGTGGAGACTGCTTTAGGCCACAGAGTGGTGAGTTCTGACAGGCTGCATCAGAGCCAAATAGCGCATTTCAAAATTAAGTTATTTTATCTGCGAATCGGGTTTGAAAATGACCGATAATCATAAAATGCTTAATATCGGCGCCAATAATCGGCCAGGGCAATAATCGGTAGACCCCTATTTTGAGCATCTGCATTCTACTGTTAATGTGTTTTCTGTACTGCTATTCCTATGCTGCTATTGCATTAATGCCAAATACATAGTTTTGTCTGAGCTGGGAGCTTGCAGTCTGGACTGGACGTGATGAGAGAGAAAAACATTGTCTTCACTGATTGCATACAACAAAAAAACAGTGATGTCAAATTTGCATACCAAAGACTTTTATGAACTGGTTCTTTTTAATCAATCAGCCAAAATGACTCACAAGCCATTCTTGTGGCACAAGCTATTGGTTTGAAGCTATTTGCCTTTCGCACCGCTTTAGTTCCAGAACTAAATGTACAGTACTAAAGTACTGGGACGATTTTGCGCGAACTATTTCCCAGTACTATTTAAAGGATTGTATTCGCACCGACAGTGCACGTAAGACGGTCGACACACATTAACGTCATTTGTGCGCGGCGTTCAATAACGTAAACAAAGAACAACATTAACAACAGGAGGATGCTGTGATCGGAGCAGTGTTTTTGTTGTCTCGCGGGTTTCACAATAATAGACATGAAATGTCGACGTATAGGCTGCGTAAAGCGATTGAAAGAACGGGAAGGAGGACTAAGAATCTCCAACGACAACTGCCAGTGCTACATTTGTTACAAGTGCCTGCACTTCAGTGTCCGTCCAACTATCGCGGTTCTCCATACTTGCGAAATAAGTTGACACAATGTTTGCAGTATGTTTACACGGTGTTTTAAATCATGGCGGGTGAGGGCGTTTTCATACGCGTTTGGCCAATCAATAGGTCTCATGTCTACTTGCGTCACGATTAGTACCAGTTGTGCTGGCTAGTCCCTGCTCCGGAGTAGGAGCTAAATTGGTTCTCGAAAAAGGCAGTCCGGTCCTAAAATCGCTCCCAGTTCCGGCAGTGCGGACACGGCAAAAAGTGGGTAGTTCCACAATTAGTTCTGGTACTATGAAAAGGTTCCTGCGGTGCGAAAGGTCCTAATACTGTTAATGGAATCGATGAGGAACCAGAATCATTAAGAAGGATCATTAAGTAGAATCTAGTTGGAAAGCAAAATGATACGAACAGAACAAAAGTAACTAAACAAGCAGGTGTAGTTTTTCCACAATTCTTATCAATATTCTACAAGCGTCTATTTCTCTGCAAAATCTCAGAAGCACACGCAAATGGTCCTCTTACCTTTGAACAGTAGAAGAATTTTAGAAAGATATAGATAGATTTTTCCATAAGCAGAAAACTAGTGCACAACAAGTAAAACAAAGTAATGTGACCAACTGTAGCTTGTGATGAGCATTTTTTAAGTTTGTTATTTAATTAAGCATGTGATGACCACTGGTGTATTCAAATATTGCATTCCACATCATTGGATGAGCTTATTGGACCCTCCTACCAAAACTAAAACGGACGCACATAGTCAAATGCTGTTGGTCCAGCAATAACTGGATTGGAATGCTCTAGTGAAAACATTTAATTTGCCTTCCAAATACTAGTGAAATTCCCACTTCAGCCATTACTCATATTTTTCTTTTAAATAAACAAAGGAACCCAGTGGCTGGCCAATTTTAACATAAGCCAAGCCATCATTTGGCATGAAATCAAAAGGTCAAATGACCTCATAATACTGGAAACATCCCAGTAAAACCTTAATGTACCATTGCAATTCCATAATAATTTTGACAGCCAGCATTTGATGGGCCTGTACAGGCTATACATTACTAAAGAATAATATCTCAGAAGTCAATGACAGAGGAGAAGAAAGACGTGCCACATGCTCTGTTATTAACGCAACAGTTGTCATCATTAGTTTATGTTCTCCAGCCAGTCCGTCTATTCTTCCTCTGTAAACGGAGATGGGAGATGTCATTGAAACCACTCTTTGTTCGCGCACGCTTATATATGTACTGTATGTGTCCAACCACTTCTGTCAAGTCAATGACTCCCATTCATAACATGTGACTTCACTTGGCAAGAAGACTAAGAACAAGATGATACGTAAATATTCAGAAACAGAGAAAAGCAACACCTGAGGTGATAAGAATAGCAGTTCTTACTGCTAGTATTTTTAAAAGGTAGAATTAATGACAAAAACTTGTTTAGACAGCAAGGATGGCCAGAAAACAGTCTACAGATTTTGAATATGTTGAATCATGTTTAACTAGCCTAACATTTATGGGTTTTGTAAAAACATATAAAAATTAAATATTATATCATAACTTCCGCATTGCGGTAATTAAATGTTTTGGTAACACTTTATTTTAAGGACCAGTTCTCACTATTAACTAGCTTATTAGCATTCATATTACTAGCATATTGGCTGTTTATTAGTATTTATAAAGCACATATTAATACCTTATTCTGCATGACCATATTCTACATCCCTTAACCCGACCCAATCCCTAAACTCAACAACTACCTTACTAACTATTAATAAGCAGCAAATTAGGAGTTATTTGAGGGAAAACTCTTAGTTAATGCTGAATATGTGTTCCCTAATCTAAAGTGTTGCCGATATGTTTAATAGGCTTTTCTTTTGTCAAAAATAATTTATTGATTGATTTTAAAATACAATCTAAGCAATTCTTTTACAGAGATTCAACCATATGCCTCTGCTCTTAAAATAATTCAGAAGACACCTGCAGCTCATTGACTGGCATATGTGTATAAACAAAGTTTCATTAGTAAAGAAAAAAAAAAGGAACTAGAATGGGAGGATTTTTTTTTTTTCACAATCAAGAAAAAGGATTCTTAAGCTCTGTCAAGCTCTGACAACCCTCTGATGCACTTCCTCTCACTGTGAAAGAAAGGAAGGAATCTGCTTGGAAGGAAACCATCAGTCCAGGATGACCAGTTTGTTGGCATCAGAGAAAAAAAAAACACAGCCAAATTGTGTCTCCTGACGCCAAGGATTATATTTAACTTGTTCATTTACCTAATACACACTATGTGGATCTTAGGAGCAATAAGAGATGTGCCCTCTGCACTTGGATCTACTGACTCATAGAGGTCAAAGCACAAAGTCCCATCAGCCTGTTTATGGTCTCCTTGACCCCTGCATATCATCTGCTTTTGGAAATAGCATCCCACAGGCTATAAAAGCTACACCCTTCACTATTCCCCCATATCGCCTACACCAACTGGGGAATTGTCCCATTAAGATCTACACCATCCATCAGCAAGTTAATGCAAAGCACTGAGGTTGCTGACATTAAGCCATAATGAGCTTCAAGCTCCATTAGAATAGCCTGTGTCATTCCCTAAATATAAGTCTTTACACTTTAAGGATGTCTTATAGCCCACTTCATAGAACAGCTCTTTTCAGTCCACATGAACTGACCGAGATTACATCATGCTATATTCTATGAACTAGCAAGTGACTGTTTCGATTGTGAACTTAAGGTGTGGTGCATTCTGGTTTCAGGGGTCAGCATTCCCCAACTCACATACACACATGCTGAACACTCAGGCCTAAGTATTGGGATAGCGGAATAAAGGCCAACTCTGAAGTGACCCGAGATGGTTTAAAGGCTTCATCAATCAATGGGAGCAGACATGGAATATCACGTAATCTCTAGGATATGCAGCTGCAGTTGCATTCACTAATGAATACCATACTGACCCTCAAGTGTCTCTATTGTCTGCAATGCTTAAATCCAGGTACAAACAACTCAATGCATGAACAGATGTGATTGTTCCCCAGTGCACTAAAATAGTTCTTTCACAATCAGTTTGTTACGTCTTGGGGCTCAATCTGATGTAGAAGGCTTAATGAGCGAACATGTTTATATCTACACAACAGGAACTTTGTGATTATAAGATTATTGTGTGATTAATAGCATGCATATGTGAAGTAGACCGGCTGGTTTGCTATTATTCATGTCCATTGTATGATAGTGTACTCAAGATTCATACACTGAGCTGCTTCCATTATTTTCAGCAAAACACACAATCTATAGGAGAATCTTTGTAACCCATTAAAGTGAAAAAACGGGGCTAAATCAAATTAACCAGAAGGAGAACAGAAGAATTGTATTGCTTATCTTCTGTCTGACAGCCTCTCACCTCAAGTGCCCCGACACATTATTTCATTAGTATTGACTAGTGGTGTTTGGTTTGTGAACGAATCTTTAAAGTGAACAAATCATTCTTCCATGCACTGACTCATTTTTCGCTCTCTGAACATGCGACTGCTTTCCTGCTTTTAAACACTGGCTATAGCAAGAGCTATAGCTATATAGCATTGCTGTGTGGGCTGTGAAGGAGCATTTAACTGTTTTGTAATTTAAAGGGGTCATAAGATGTGATTTCAATATTTCCTTTCTCTTTGAAGTGTTACAAGCTCTTGGTGCATAAAGAAGATCTGTAAAGTTGCAAAGACTAAAATCTCAAATCCAAAGAGATATTCTTTATAAAAGTTAAGAGTCAAACACGCCTACCTAAAACGGCTCGTTCTAACACACCCCCACATGTCTACGTCCCAATGTGGGAAGATTTGCATAACGCCGCCCAAATGTTCACGCAAAGAAAGAAGGCATAACTTTTATTCTCGCTGTAGTATTTTGTTGCTGCCGCCATGTCGTGAAGGCGCTGTGTGTTTCGTTGTGAAAGCGAAACTACTTTGTTTGGCAGACGATATCTGCTTCGTCATGCCTAGACCTGATCCGTGCTGGTCGCTGAGGGAATACATCAACTTCGCATTGTGGATCGCCGGATCGGCTTTCACCGTGGACGAAGCAGAGTCCAGCCCAGGGTCGTCACATGTGGTTGCCGCAAGCCCACCGGCCGTGCCGTTCTAAATCGGCCAAGGCCGATATATCGGCAGATATTTGGCATTTTTCTAATATTGGCATCGGCCGATAAGTTTTTCTGCCTGGCCGATGTGCTCGAGGCGGGACTTTTATTTTGACGGCGCTGAGAACGGCAGCGCCAGAGCACACAGTGCTCACATTCTCTCTCTTCATTGTTTGTTGTCGTCGTTTAACAGTTCTGCCTAATACAGATAGAAGTCTGTTTAATCCTCAGATAGAACTGTTGAACAAATGAATATAAGTATAAAAGGTATACAAAAAGTATTATAACGATTGCTTTTATATTATTAGTAACAGAAAGGCAGACATAATAGGCCCTTTCGCACTGCTTTAGTTCCAGAACTAAATGTACGGTACTAAAGTACTGGGACGATTTTGCACAAACTATTGGTTATCTAGGTGTAACGTTTAAACATTGTGATATGCTTGAACTGTTTTATATCTATAGATTTTATTTTAGGCAAGTCGTGATGATTTGAGAAGGCTAAATTGATCAAACATAGGCTATGATCAGCTCACTGTCTGCCGCTTGGTCGTTACTTTAAGAAAACAAAAACGTATATTTAGCAAACAAAAAATGCTCCAAATGTTTTTTTAATTAACTTAATAAAAACACGAAACAAAATGGATTAAAAAAGACATTTGTAAAATAAACATACTTATACTTTAGATGACAAAGTATTTTCCACAAATAAATATTTAATAAAAATATAATAAAAAAGGAAGTAAACTGTAACCAACAGAGCACTCAGTATTCTGGGAAGTTTGTGTGCATTGGGAATCTTTTTCTTTTTTTTTCAAATAAAGCCAAGGTAACACTGCACACAGTGACAATGACATGAATATGACAGTGGGCAAATGCATAAAGCTCAGTATAATTTGAAATCACGAATTTAATGTTTAAAGCATTCAATTTGCACGGACCGAATGTCACGCAAAGAACACACGATCATGCACACTTCACAAGATCTCAACTGATCAACTGGATTCGACTAAGTTTGCAAGGTTTGTGAAATTAAATTTTTATTAGTCATTCAAATATTTGTTTAAATGATGGCAAACGAGAAAGTATTATAATGTTTGCCTTTCTATTACTAATAATATAAAAGCAATCGTTATAATACTTTTTGTATACATTTTAATTCCTTTGTTTAACAGTTCTATCGGATTATTAGACAGACTTCTATCCGTATTAGACAGAACTGTTAATAACGACGGCGATCAAGAGGGAGAATGTGAGCACTCTCAGCGCCGTCAAAATAAAAGTCCCACCTCGAATGCATCGGCCTAACAGAAAAACCTATTGGCCCATGCTGATATTTGAAAAATGCCAAATATCGGCCGATATATCGGTCGACCACTATTCTAAAGTAGCTATTTCTGCGAGAACGAATGTGAAACGAATGCCTATGAAATGTACTCTAATATCATAAACCATAAAATTTTGTCAGCTTTCTACTAGGGTTCATTTTCATAATAGGTAAACACAGGTCACAAGTTAACACAATCACATTTCCTTTATTCAGCCAGCCGCATAATGTGACGCAGAGAGTAAAATCCTGTCTTCAATACAGAAATCTGCAGCTGAACCAGTGCAGTTCGGTAGCTCAGTGGTTCATTACTGCCGTCTCACAGCACGGCGTCTTTTAGCATGTATTCGAAACCCGTGCCAAACAGACCTTTTTGTTTATTTTCCTTACTTAAGCCACTACGGGCGATCAAACCAATAATTTGTAATCTTTACAAGAATATCAAAATCATGTAATGAGCAAGTGTGCATTTATTAGACAGCTTAATATCACGTCAGTTTGTGCTTTCAGAATTGGCTAATCTGCCGCGGTCGTTCCATCACATCTGGAGCGGAGACCGGAACCAGGAAGTTGGTCACCAGATAGTCTCGCGTAGCCAGGAATCCATGGCTGCATCCGAAAACTTAGGCAGCTGACTTGCTGCCTCATGAGGCAATGACTTTGCAGGCAGCGTTTTTGCACGAAGGCACCTCATGAAACTGATTTCGGACAGGCAGCGTAACGGTTTAATGATCTACAACAAAATAGAACGAGTTTTTGTGATAACTAAACAAATATTTAATTACTATAATACTGATTCCTCGCTAGAAATAACATCAAAAGTGCAAAACGTTTGTCAGAAATATACATTTACACACAAACTGACCACCAAACGCAACTTTCAGATGCCATCTTTATTTTTTAGCTCAACCGTAACGGTCCACGGAATGGAACGCAGAGGATTGTGGGATATCAAAGGCAGCGCAGAATACATCAATGCTGCCTTCGAAATTCGATCAGAAGAAGGTACCTCTGGAGACAGGAAGTAAAGCAGAATTTGGATTCGGACATGCCTTGATGCCTTCCTGTCATGGAATGCTGCCTCCGAAGGCAGCATTTTAGAGTTTTTGGATGCAGCCCATGACAGCTTTCATTGGCCAAGGCATGTCAAACAACCAATCACAGTTCGATTTGTTCAGCGTCACGTTTCGGGCCGTGTAAAACTCTCGGACGTATTTTAAAGATTCTATGCCGCGAACTTTAAATATTTCACATACTTTTGAGAATCCAGAGTTTAGTTGATCCTGATAAGCCCTAGTCATCACATTTGTAAACACTACGGCTTCCTCATTTCATGAGGGGGTTTGGCGTCACAGCATCTTTGTTTCCAAGCGGAACGTTAAAGAACGCGACACACACGTCTCCCAGAAATCCTGTATAATTCAACCAATCCGATGACGATTTCGAAACTCTTGAAGCGTTTCCACTTTTGTGTGCCACATGCATCAGACGTTTAGCCAACGTTCCGTTGGGCGTGACGTCTGTAGTGATGGGAAGTTCGGATCATTTTACCGACTCGGACCTTTGAGTCTCGTTCAGCAAAATTAACAAATCTTTTTTCGAGTCATTTCGTTCATTTTAGCAAAATATAATTAAAATGTTACGTGTTACTTCCCTAATACGTCTACTACTTACGCAAACGTTGATCATACTACAAACAATACAAAAGAAACAGAAAAGATTAATTCATTGTTTACCTGGGTCTTCAGTCTATGATTAGCTCACCTCACCTCTTATCTGACAAGTCTTCGGGTTTGGGCTTATGGGGCTGTCACGTCATGAATGAACGACTCAAACCCGAAGACTCGAGAGATGAACTAATCAATTCTCTTTCCGGCTCAGACTGCATTGGTTAAAGCTTATGGGGCTGTCACGTGATGAACGAACGACTCGGAAAAACCCGAAGACTCGAACCAGGTGAACTACTTCCAGTACAGACTAATTCCAGTACAGAACCTATAGGATGTTGCGCATGCGCAACTGACCGAATCACTCCCCAAGACGACTCGTTCTTCCCGAGTCACATTAAAGATTCGTTCAAAGTGAACAAATCGTTCAAGAACGACCCAACACTAGACGAGGCTGAGACTAGTCACCAGATAACACGGTCACCAGTTAAACCGTAACACCGGCTGAGCCACGTAAAAGGGTGGAGACTAATGTTAATCCAACCAAGCAGACAAAATGTCATCGCAACGCCTTTCAAAGCATAAAACCTATAACTAAACGTCAGTTCTGCCTCACACCACACAAATCCACTGCTGTATGTCATTTTAAAGGGGTCATATGATGCTTTTTTAAAGATCATTATTTGGTGTATTTGGTGTAACAGAATATGCTGACATGCTTTAATGTTCAAAAAAACGCATTATTTTTCAAATACTGTACATTATTGTAGGTCCTCTAGGCCCCGCCTCTCTCAAACGCTTCGTTTTCTACAAAGTCCCTCCTTCCGACAAGTGCAGTCTGCTCTGATTGGCCAGCTGACCCAGTGCATTGTGATTGGCCAAACACCGCAAGCACTCGTCGGAAATGTAACGCCCCTTACCATAATCGCGAGCTTCATCTTTCAAAATAAATGTAAAGACAGAGCCCGAAAGGGGAACAGAGTCGCATGACAGACACAGTGATGAAGCTGGTATGTGTTTGCAGTACACAAGCTACGGTTAAGACAGCTGACTCCACTGTGATGTGACCCTCTCTCTCTCGCTCTCTCTCTCTCCCTCTCTCACTCACACACACACGATGCGCGAAACTCCGCATTTGAACAGTCAATAGCAAATACTTACACTAATAACAAAACAGTAGCTGATTCAGAAGCGCCAGATTATCATAGCAAAGTCAGAATTACCTCCTCTCCTAGGTTCACGAAACGGTCGTCCATAAAATGCATTGCTGTTTTCACCTAGAAACACACAGCGTCTCCCTGACATGGCTGCTTCAACACTAACTGAGGTAACTGAAACCACGCCTTCTTTCTTTGCGTGAACATTTGGGCGGCATTATGCTAATATTTCCACATAGTGAGGTAGACATGTGGGGGCGTGTTAGAACGAGCCGTTTTAGGGGGTGTGGCAGAGTCTTAACTTTGATAAAGAATATCCCTTTGGTTTTGAGACTTTAGTCTTTGCAACTTCAGGGATCTTATCTATTCACAAACAGTTTGTAACACTCCAAAGAGAAAGGAAAACTTGAAATCGCATCATATGACCCCTTTAAACGGTTTCCGACGCAAAGCCGAGCTGACAAGGCTTGTGTAGCTGTGAAATACGTATAGTTTACAAACGTTTGCTTCATGTTTATGTAACAAACTGCAAAAACAGTAAAGAGAAAATGCATTATAAGCTGACTGGGGACAATTATATACATATATGCATATTAATTCATACCATTTAATTTCATTGCACTGCTTATCCTAAACTATTTAAACTTAATAAAAAACTGTTGCACTGTCAACACTGTGGAAGAAAAGCGTATAATGCACGTGATAGCCTGGTAACAGCAGTAATACGGCATACTGTAAACATTTAACAGCCACCCGTGCACACAATAAATGATTTAAAAGACTGTCTTCTGACCTGTTGCGTCCTGTCTGAAGGATTCACCATCACCGCCTGCCGAAAACTGTTATCCACATAGGACGCCATGGTTTTCAAAACAGTCGCGCACAACAGTGAAGTCAAATAATACAAAGCGAGTCTCACAAGTAGCTTTTTAGCGGTACAAAAACGTTTTTAGATCGCAGCAACTGCAGAGGAGAGCCTGTCCCCAGGCCACAACCTAAGCCAGGAGCTCTCTTACTGTCCCTCGTCCCAATCCTACAAAACCAGACAGTCTGCTTTTCCTATTCCAGCCGCTGAAGCTTCAACTGTTGTGACTTGACAGGCGATTTTGTGTCAATGAAAGGTTTTTGCAGGCAAGCGGTACGTTTATGTTTTACGCGGACGAGTGCATTTTTTTAGCATTCCGTTTGTTCGCTATTCCATCTTCTTCAGTTTTCCATTTTAAAACAAATCCATGTGCAATGCATGCGTTGGGTGATTGTCCATTTTAAGCCATTTGCAAAGCAGCGGAAGGTCAACGGCAGCATTAATAAATAGTGTTTTAGCGTCTAAACGCGACGGATGGTCTGCCGTCTGGGCTCGCTGTTGTAAGCCACCACCATGGTGACCGACCGCCTCAAGAGGTTTCATGGGCGAGTCCATTCAGCACAATAATGCGCCCACAGAACAATTCAGCCACAACACATAGTGCTTTGTCTCCATCCACTGGCTGAAGACGGTATTGCAAGCTGTGAGTTATTAACTCTACTAACACACATTTTCTGTCATCTGGCAAATCAAGACAGTCTGTGCACTGCTGACGACTCAAAAATAAATGAACAATTATATTAACCCCTTACAACTGCACAGATGTTACAATTTGAATTAATGTTGGTTCATTGCTGGTTAGGATAGAAGAAAAGACGAGTCAGCATGATCAAAAATATCGCGCCTTTTTGTTTTCCGAATAAATTCAGTAAATAAATCGTATAATATGACACTTCCATGATGATGGAATTCAGTTATCTGAGACTCCACTAAAGCCTTATTTTATATCAACAAAAGCAAACCGGTTTAAAGACATTGTTTGAATATCAAATATCCCATGCCTGCTGATTTGCTTTGAAAAGTATAGTTTCCTTCTACAAACAGTCTTTGCATTTATAAACCGTTAACATCAAATCCTGCATTACATTTATGCACTTGGCAGATACTTTTATCCAAAGCAACTAAGGCTAGATTGCATTGAAAGTATACATTTAATCAGCTCATGCATTCCCTGAGAATCAAACCGACCTTGCTAGCATGGTTTGAGCTACAGAAATGCATCAAATGAAGCAACAACAAAAAAGGCTTATAAGTTTATATAATACATTTATTTCATCATTAAGTTTATGGGTGCCAAAAAATGATTTTAGGCTGCCAATTAGACAAAGCGATTACTAATACAAATACTTAATTTATGAAGGTTAGAAGTAACATGTTTGTTTGTAGATTTACACACTAGACTTCAAATATATTGTGGATTCCTTCATTCAATCAATCAGCCTTTTGTCAGCTGCATTATTTGTCTGTAGGCTATTTATTTACTATTAATTTGATTTAAATGAATTAATTTATTAGTCAAGAAGAAAACTATACATCAGATGTATGGTTTTAATTGTATAAGCCATGTACTAAATAAAATCCGTGTTGACTGACTTTAGTTTAATAAATAATCCGTATAAGTAAATTAGTATGCCTATAATGCATCCCTACTAAACACTTGTTTAGTGGAGACCAACAGCTGCATGGCAACGGCGCGTGAGCGAGCGAGTGACTGAGTGACTGAGTGACCTCCCGCCCAGGGCTTGTTTGACAGCGATGAGATGCGCTTACTGATATTTCAAAGATCTAGCAACAGTTTTAAGACCAAGGCAGCCTAAACAAAGTGAAGGTGATGAAGAAGGTACAAGAAGCAGACAGAGAAACTCAGAGTTCGCCTGGCCAGAGAATACTGTTCACAGGTAACGTATTTAGGCCTATGAACGACTCTGAATTCTATGTTAGTATGACACTATACGTTTACGAATGTGAATAGTGATCTTTTGTTGGTGCCATGAAGGTCCAGACGGCACTGAAGATTTCCGTCCCAGGTTGGACTATTTCCCCCGCAGCATTGGAATCGGCCCGTTATCTCCAGATGCCTCGAGTGATCTCAACTACCTCTTCCGGCCTGCAGCACTCGCGACCCCGCCGTTACCGAAACACTGCTACGTCGGAGAAGTGGGCTGGGGTCTGCAGTACTCCACTGCACTCAACAGACGACCTGCCATCAACAGCAAACAATATGAGGTTATTATATAGGCTACATGTACTTACAATTTATTTTGGCCAAAACAATGGTAAGATTCTCTCTCTCTCTCTCTCTCTCTCTCTCTCTCTCTCTCTCCCTCTCTCTCTCTCTCCCTCTCTCTCCCTCTCTCTCCATTTTCCAAATATTTCTTGAGCAGCAAATCAGCATATTAGAATGATTTCTGAAGGATCATGTAACACTGTAGACTGCAGTAATGACGCTGAAAATTCAGCTTTGCCATCACAGGAATAAATTGCATTTTTTGATTGCAATTGTAATAATATTTTACTATATCTTTGATCAAATAAACGCTGCTTTGCCAACCCTAAACATTTGCCCCAAAATGAGAACTTACTTTATATGACCCAAGAGCATCATATGCATCTCAGTGTCTCTTCAAGGATCAGATTATAACTGTGTTTGTTTAACACGTTTTTGTTTGTTTGTTTTTTAACAAATCTGCAAAGACTAGTTTTGATTGTATTGCCATACTGCATGTGTCTGAATTATGATTTTTTTTTCCCCAACCCTTTTTGTATCAGCTTGACAGATTTCAATCAGCTGTGCAGGACGAAGTGACTCACGGCCCATGGTGAGATACCAGTAACCAGGGAGGGAAGGGTTAGATTACCTGCAGCTCCCCCTATTACTCTAGATGGTGATGGGTTTCACTGGCAGGAAATAGGGTAGAGTGGATGGAGAGGAAGCTTTTCTCCTCTAGTAATCAATAATTCAACGCTTGCACACAGGCAGAATCAGTCTCAGTTTCGGGACAAACAACCGACCTGCGGGAAGCTTGCTTGGAACCACAGCGAGGACGACAACAAACAGTTCCCGCTTAGCCAGGTGAGATATGAACAAATGATACGCACTCTGCACCCAGTAGAACCTCACTGCTGGGTTGCCGATTGTTATATTAAAGGGTCATGAAACCCCCTGTTTCAGCACTGGTTACTTCTCTCCACAGTTTTAAAAAAAATGCTAAAAAAAAAGTGGGCGTGGTTTGCAGCGGAGCGGAGGAGGGGGAAGAGAGAGACAGACAACACACACAGCTTCACTTTCAGACAGTTTCATTTCGCTCCCATAGAGTTAATAACACAAATTAATTTGCACTCTGCTTCGAAAACATATACTGTATGCGAACGTGCCGTTGCACCTCTGATAACATTTAAGGCTTATTCTGCGGCGTTTATATAAGCCTTTCGACGAGTTGTGTCACGTAGCTGTAAAAACGGTTACACTCACTAAGAGTTGTGCCGAACTCTTATTACAAAGCAAAAACAAACACTCTCCTTCGATTCATGACCGTTTCTCTCAGTTAATGTATGCGATCTCACAGTCTGAAGCGTCTGTCATAGCAAATCAACACATGCTGTTGTGAATAATTAACCGAAGCGCCTTCTCATAGGATAGGAACACGCAGTCTCATGAATCATTTAATATACACCGATGCGTCATCGATGTACTATAGTCCTTTGCCAAGTCACAAATTGTGATGTCAACATGATGTAGATTTGAAACCCGGAAGATGAAAATAGCGCAAAAAAGCTTCAAATTAACCAGTTTTCTCCAACAGTTAAAATTATCGGATGCTAACATTGTCTTCTATGATGTGCAACACAAACACCTCTGCTAAAATCTCAGAAAAAGTAGTCTGGGGTTTCATGACCCTTTAAGAAAAAAATAGAATTCAGTGTCTGAATACTGTGTAATCTTGAATTACTTCACTCAACATTCTCTCATTGTTCTTCTCCATATCTGTAGTAAAGACAGTCAATCAATACTGAGAAAGCACAACCACACGGCATTACGTTTTGACGGATATGGATCAGCTCTGAAATATGATGTGAGGCTTAATATGACACGATTCTTGAATGCTGGTTTGTGATCATTAAACAATTTATTATTCATATAACATTTTGTCAACTCTTGTAAAACCACATTAAATGTGTCCTTTTTTTGCTGCACGTTCATTTCTTGGTTCATTTGCCTCCATGTTATCAATTGGGGAAAAAAAAATCTTATTTTGTTTTAATACATTAAATTATTATGTTTGTGGGTAGTACTAGACGATTTATTCCCAAATGAATGCAAACATTAAGAAAAAGTAAAGAAACAAACTAGTTTTCTTCATTCACTTTGCTGTTTACCTCATATCTGTGGTTTAAATGGTCAGAAGCTTGTAAAGTCTCAATAATATAGAGATCAAATCCTCTTATCAAGGGTCACTATAGATTCAGACAGTTGATAGGAACTAGAGAGCAATAATCCTGCAGCTAAAAGAGGTTTATATGTGATCCCGTGTCTCTATCAGTGGTCAGTCCCAGTTAATAATACACAATTCACTCTAGCCATTTCCAGTATCTTGAGACGAACAGACATGACCTTGCTCAGTTGCCATTCTCACTTTTTCATTACATTTTTGAGACTTTTTGAGAGTCTGTTAAGTATTGCCTTCTTCGTGGAAAATCTAGCCTGGGTTTTTACAAATGATTATGTACAATAGTGTATTTGTCTTTTAGCCAGGTGTGTGGCTTTCCTAATCAAGTCCAATCAGTATAATCAAACACAGCTGGACTCAAATGAAGGTGTAGAACCATCTCAAGGATGATCAGAAGAAATGGACAGCACCTGAGTTAAATATATGAGTGTCACAGCAAAGGGTCTGAATACTTAGGACCATGTGATATTTCAGTTTTTCTTTTTTAATAAATCTGCAAAAATGTCAACAATTCTGTGTTTTTCTGTCAATATGGGGTGCTGTGTGTACATTAATGAGGGGAAAAAAAATAACTTAAATGATTTTAGCAAATGGCTGCAATATAACAAAGAGTGAAAAATGTAAGGGGGTCTGAATACTTTCCGTACCCACTGTATATATACTGTATATATATATATATTCATATATACAACTAATTCAAAATGTTAATAAAAACTATAATAGGATCTCAGTGATACTAAAATAAAGTTGACATATCACGCTGAGGTAAAATATGGAAAGACGTTTGGCTGATTTTGAAAATGTTTTCATAAATATCTGACTGAATAGCTGTAAAACCTTATATATAGGGGTTTAGTTTCTTTTTTTTACTAGACTCCAGAGCAGTAGAGGACGCTACACGCTCACCTATGCTTCAGTCACAACTTTACTAGTGCTTTCTTTTCAGAGAATATTCCAGTTACCCGTCCAGGCAGACTAGGACCCTTTTCCCTATCAAAATCAAAGAAAATGTCAAACCCAACTCCTGTAGCCAAGCCTGGAAACGCAGACAACCCTCGGGTATTCTTTGACGTAGATATCGTTGGTGAAAGAGGTCAGGATCTTTTGTTAGAAGCTGAATGACTGAATGCTTGTGTGTCCTGCCACATGCCTGTAACAGCTCAGAAGAAAGAAATCGATGCGAAGAACTCAACCACGGAGAACGGTTTAGAAAAGCAGTGTGAATTCTCCTATTTTGACATTGCATGGTGTTAGCGAGTGTTTGCTGTAGTATATACGAGTCTCTGTCGTGCAGTACATTTTATGTCCCCTTCATATGGGTTCAAATATTGTCACATGAATCAAGGTTGAAATCGTTTCGATTATTTCATCACAGCTGAGTGTACGTTAACCTGAGAAATATTACAGGCGTTTCTTCATTATTCCCCTTTTATCTAACCGGTATGTTTCCGTAATATCCCTACATACATATTTTTTTTGTCAGTAGTAGAGTTATTAAATAACAGCAAAAATACAATATACAACAAGGCAACCAATAAGAGAAAAGATGACAGCTCTGCGCATTTGTACTCTTCTGATAGTAACTCCTTTCCAAATGAAACCGATTTTAAGTTTTTATTATTGATGTATGTAAAGCAGACTCAATATGGTCAGATTGGCCAGATTTGATATGCATATGAAATGTACTAAAAGGTTATAGGTCATTGAACAAATACAACAACAGGCAAAATATATCATATCTACAGCATAACCAGAGATCATTGAAGTAATCTTATAATGCATTCCTGCTGTTTTGATCTCTTTGCAGTCGGCCGTATAGTGTTTGAGCTCTTTGCTGATGTGGTTCCTAAAACGGCAGAGAATTTCCGTGCTCTTTGTACCGGTGAGAAAGGGATCGGTAAAAGCACCGGGAAACCGCTGCACTTCAAGGGCTGTCCATTCCACCGCAGTGAGTGAGATTATTTAAAACCATACAACCGGAAGTCCACTTTCTATAAAACAATCTTATTCAGTAATCAATAATATGTGATCACAAATATATGTTCTATATATATAGTTCTTTTTGTACCCCTCAGTCATCAAGAAATTTATGGTCCAGGGTGGAGATTTTTCGAATCAGAATGGGACCGGAGGAGAGAGCATCTATGGGGACAAGTTTGAAGATGAAAACTTTTACTACATGGTACTACAGAGCTGCTTTGCTGTAAAGGATAGTTCATCCAAAAATAAGAAGACTCACCATTTACTCACCCTCATGTTGTTCCAGTCCTGTAATGCAAAAGAAGTGGTTAACGCTTCTCTTGAAAATTGTGGAAATCATGATAAGATTCCGGTCACACCACCCTCCCCAACAGATGTCAAACCTTGTTTGATACACATATTCTCTGACAGAATTGTCATTTTTTGGTTAATTTTTCCTTTAGTTAGTCAAATCCGTCAGTCTGTGTAATTGCTCAGAAATTGCTAGGAGATTAAATAAACCAAACACAGCACTTGATCTATCTCCCTGCGGCATTCACTAATTTCCTGGTGTCTGCTCGGAGGAACAAATGAGAAATAGATAAACCTTCTGTATGTCTTGTCAAATGAAGTGATGCTCTATTAATCTGGTTGTCTTTTGCCTCCACCAGCATGACATAGAGGGGCTGCTCAGTATGGCGAATGCCGGCCCCAACACGAATGGCTCACAGTTCTTTATAACCACGGTTCCCACACCACACCTGGACAGCAAACATGTTGTCTTTGGCCAGGTGCTGAAGGGAATGGGGGTGGTGAAGATGCTGGAGGGGATAGAAACAAAGGACGACAATCCTGTCAAGGTGACAACTTTTACTCCTTAAATACATCAATGCATTGCAACATCTGCTTTCATGCTTAGAAATATATAGCGACAGAGATCTTAACCAGTCGTGAAGGACAGCTATTTCTAAAATATTTTTTTATAGGCATTTAGTCACCCTAATCCAAGATTTAATAGTCATGAAATTTAGTCTGTCACATGTTCTGCACAGGTGAACTAGCTTAGTGTGATAAATGATTGTTTTGAAAGAAGACGTTATGTGTGACCATTTCTCTCTCCAATAAGGAAATAGGAGTATTTTCCTTATTCCATTGAGCAACTGAATATTTAGATTGATTGTAACTGTCATATCTGTATCTCTCTCAGCCCTGCATCATTGCTGAATGTGGAGAACATAAAGCAAGTGATGACTGCGGCATCGCACCTAATGACGGCTCACGAGACGCATACCCAGACTTCCCCGAGGACTCTAACATGGACTTTAAAGATGTCATTATATTTCTGCATTTTCACTTGCATATATCCTATATATCACCTGCACCATAAAATGCAGAATCACTTTAACTTAAACACATTTAGAGTTTATGCTCTATAAAGGAAAAAGGAAAGTCTTAGCTTTATAATAATACTTTTATTTTTACTTATACACCACTGCCAAATTATAATAATATAAATAACAGGTAAAAAAAAAAACGTATTTTAAAATAAAATATACATTTATATTAAAAGAAAATATTTATATTAAAATAAAAAAAAATAAAAAATTATATTATTTATAAATATCAAAATATTATATATTATTATATAAAAATGCATATATATATATATATATATAGCCAGTAAAAATAACAATATATAATATATTACAACGTATGATATAGTATGATAGCTGAAATGTGATTTACATGCTATAAATGCAAAAAATAAGAAAAATGTTTACGTTTTCTTTCTAGGTAAACAAAGTCTTGTCTGTGGCAGAAGATGTGAAAAACATCGGGAATAACTTCTTCAAGGCTCAGAACTGGCAGTCGGCCATCAAGAAATATTCAAAAGCTCTCAGGTGAACACTTGTCGAGTCTGCCATTAAGCCCCATTTTTACATTACGCTTGCACCGTGACATTAAAGAGACCGCTTTTCACACTTGATTTCAATTTGTCAAACCTTTTTAAACATGCTGTTATAGCTTAGTTTTCTTTCCTCAAAATGACTCATGTCATGATGACGTTCCCGTAAGTACCTGTTTGATATGCAAGATTTCTAACTGTGTAATCTAAAGTTGAGCGTTGCTATACAACACTGACTGCAACATGTCTGTATGCATCATTGTAACCCAGTAGTGTCACTGAAGGTTATTTTGGTCCACAGGTATCTAGAGATTGGTGGCAACACCTTTGATGATGATAGTGCCCAAAAGAAGCTGGAGCCCACAGCCCTGAGCTGCATTCTCAACACGGCCGCCTGCAAACTCAAACTGAAACTCTGGCAAGAAGCTATCGAGAGCTGTGATGAGGTAACATGGGACCTTCTGACATTGAGCTGACTGAACGGTGTCCAGTTGCATCGGGGTTAGAGGATATAAGAAGCAACGGGCCTTGAGTTGTTTTATAGTGACATATTTTAGATATTCACCACGTCTCTCTATTTAGGGAGCAGTTGAAATGGATTCAGATTTCTTGAAAGGACCTGAAGTGTATTTTCTTCTGGTTTTTCGGGTGATTGTGATGTTTGATTTATTATAACATGTTTTGTTTTGTTTTTTCAGGCCCTGGAGCTGAACCAGACAAACACGAAAGCGTTGTTCAGGAGAGCTCAGGCCTGGCAGGGACTCAAAGAATTCAACAAGGCCATGGTACCCACACTACATAGACAGAAATACACATTCATCTCACTCTAAATCAGTTGTTCCCAAACTTTTTCAGTAAAACAAACAGACTACGATTCTCAGAAAAACTACCAAAAGTTGCAGATTTTGCATTCAGCCTAAAGGCAACTGTTAATTCAACATTAGTGCTTTCCGTCAACTTTTTTTAAATTAGCCACAAAGATAGTTTGTGAGAACCACTGCACTAAATGCCTCAACGAAAACAATGAAATTCTGGCATTATTTACTCACCCACACGACGTTCCAAACCTGTATGACTTTATTTCTTTCCATGTAGGTAGAATCTGGATTGGAGCTTTCAGGCTTCAAAAAAGGATGCATTACGAATAATCTTAATCTTTTACAGTTTCATTTAGAACTAGTTAAAGGGATACTCCACCCCAAAATGAAAATGTTGTTATTAATCACTTACCCCCAATGTCGTTCCAAACCCGTAAAAGCTTCGTTCGTCTTTGGAACACAATTTAAGATATTTTGGATGAAAACCGGGAGGCATGTGACTGTCCCTTAGACTGCCAAGTAAATTACACTGTCAATGTCCAGAAAAGTATGAAAGGCATCGTCAGAATAGTTCATCTGCCATCAGTGGTTCAACCGTAACGTTATGAAGCGACGAGAATACTTTTTGTACGCGAAGAAAACAAAAATAACGACTTTATTGAACAATTCGTCTCCTCTGTGTCTCTCCGCATCACTGTAGCGCCATTTTGGAGAATCACCACCGAGCGCAAGCACGGATGCGCGGTTTTCGTTCAAATCAAAGCGTAAATACACGTACAGAACGTGTCGCGGCTTACACAGAAGAGTGTACGCTGCTAGCGTTCAGCGGATATTCTCCAAAATAGCACTACGGTGATGCGGAGAGACACAGAGGAGTTTTTGTTTTCTTCGCATACAAAAAGTATTCTCGTCGCTTCATAACGTTACGGTTGAACCACTGATGGTAGATGGACTATTCTGACGATGTCTTTCATACTTTTCTGGACCTTGACAGTGTAATTTACTTGGCAGTCAATGGGACAGTCACAAGCCTCCCGGTTTTCATCCAAAATATCTTAAATTATGTTCCGAAGACGAACAAAGCTTTTAGGGGTTTGGAACGACATGGGGGGTAAGTGATTAATGACTAAATTTTCATTTTGGGGTGGAGAATCCCTTTAACAAGACTTATTATTCAGGAAAACCATTCAAGTCATTAGTAAACTACATATTCTCTAGGTCACATTTTAAGGGCAATTACTGAATTTAGCACAAAGACAGATGTTAAAAGTTTAGAACATTTGGATGTATTTAAATGTCTTACAAAAATATAAAATTGCTTCAGTTTACATGAGTTTGTTTTTGGGCATTGACTTAAGAGCACTAATATTTTTCTGTTTTTAAACTGCAGGTTGATCTGAAGAAAGCACAGGAGATCGCACCAGATGACAAAGGTTAACCAGCTCTTTACAAATCCTTAATTTTGTTTAAAAACATCTTTATAATTATGATTTGTAAAAAAATGTTTTTAACATTTTCCTTGCCCTGGTTTCAGCAATTGGAAACGAAATGCTGAAAGTGAAGCAGCAAGTGAAGGAAGAGAAAGAGAAAGAAAAGAAGATTTACGCCAAAATGTTTGCGTAACGGAAACTGCAGTGACCTCACTCCACACCGACCTACCTGCATATGTTTACTTTGCACTTGTGTCTTAGTGTTTAAATCTAAAGCTGGGTAAAAAGGCTTTGGAGTCTCTAATTTAGGATATATGCCATGTGCAGTTTGGAAAGAAAGTCATATCGTCTGCTGTATTAGGAAACAATTTGTCTGTCAGTGAAGGGACAGTTTCAATGCATTTTTAGTGAGCTGATCTAAAGATGTCTTGTATTGATTACTGTTTAAGAAAGAATAGACTGACTTTAAAGACAGTTATAATGTTTTTGTTTCTGGGTTCATTTGTTTTAACTGCTGCTCATTCTATCAATCGGTGATGAAAAAAAGCAAAACTTTTTCTTGGTGAAATGAGAATCGGTCATGTAATTTGCGTCAAATAAAACAATGGATATTTTCAGGGACTTTTGGGTTTGTAGTTCTAGAAAACATACCAACAGATTGGAATAATTCATTTATTTCTACCTGTTACAGTTACCAAATTTGACAATATATACAAAACTGTCAGTTTACAGTTAACTGCATCATGGTGAGCTAAAACCGTCCACTAGTTGTTAATCCAACATGATAATTTTTCTTCTTTTATGACACATTCCTTAGACGTGATATATAAAAATGTTTTATCAAGTTTTCATCAAAACTGAAATTTGCAACACCACTTTATGTAATTACATTTAAAGCTCATATCAGACAGAATATGATGACATTCTGTTCCTTAGGCACATCAGAAGGGCTCTTAAGTCTTTAAAAGCTTTAGCCCTGAAAGTTGAGTAATGTGATTTTGAACTTGTGCGATGTACCCCAATAATAAAAACGATACATAATACTGAAATCACATGCCGTTGTAAGCTGGTCCACCACTGCCCTCAGGTACAACCCAGTTGATGTTCTGGCTGGGGTCTTTGATATCACAGGTCTTACAGTGGACACAGTTCTGTGCGTTGATCTGTAATCTCATGCCATCGCCTGTCTCTAGAGGAACATACTCGTATACACCTGTGGGACATCAGAGACAAAATGTCTAAACACTGGCAACTTGTTCAGCAGGTGTCTTCATCAACCTCATACTATCGAGCCTGATGATCTTGTATTATTGTGTGCAACCGAAAGGCTAATTTGCAGGTTACCATTGACTCATTGCTAAGTGCAGCAGAGTGGATTAGTTACATACCAGCAGGACAGAACCTCTGCTCTGGGCCGTCATAAACCGCAAGGTTTTGGGCCACAGGAACACGGTCATCTTTCAGCGTCAGATGGGGCGGCTGGTCATGCTCATGATTGGTCCCGCTCAAGGCTACAGATGACAACAGATCAAAGCTGATCTTCCCATCAGGCTTCGGATACTCGATGGGTGCACAGTCCTTAGCTGGCTTCAGCTGAGCAGAGTCTAGACCTAGAGAATATTAATTTGTTTCCCATTAGAAATGAAATACAAATGAATGGTGACTGATATCAGACACCCACTGCAGTAGTGAACTGAGAAGTAGTCTTGCATATCAACTTGTCTGACTATTAGCATTAAGTCTGGCCCACACCGAAGCTAATTCTGTCTAAGAACTGCCTGCTCAGACAGGAAGGGGCCCTCTGGCTAGCCACAGTTATTTGCATATAGGAGCAGGTGAATCTGAAATGAGACAAAACTTTGAAATGAGAACAAAGCAGAATATACAATTGTGCTCAAGTATATGTTGTTCAAACAATATTCTTAAATAAGGATTAGAAGCCTCCAAAAGTTTAGAAATGCCTTGGACGAAGTGAGGTTTTGGACAATTTCGGAACATTTATTTTTCTACATTTTGAATTATTAATATTTTATTAAAGTGTTTATTAAAACACAAACTATGAAAAGTCATCAGAAAGTTGCAAGGATTTATGCTAATATAGTCTAGAAACCCATGCACATCTAGTTTCTCAGAATTTTCACA
>NW_015505371.1:177318-205700 GCF_001515645.1 Sinocyclocheilus grahami
GGACAGTCACAAGCCTCCCGGTTTTCATCCAAAATATCTTAAATTATGTTCCGAAGACGAACAAAGCTTTTAGGGGTTTGGAACGACATGGGGGGTAAGTGATTAATGACTAAATTTTCATTTTGGGGTGGAGAATCCCTTTAACAAGACTTATTATTCAGGAAAACCATTCAAGTCATTAGTAAACTACATATTCTCTAGGTCACATTTTAAGGGCAATTACTGAATTTAGCACAAAGACAGATGTTAAAAGTTTAGAACATTTGGATGTATTTAAATGTCTTACAAAAATATAAAATTGCTTCAGTTTACATGAGTTTGTTTTTGGGCATTGACTTAAGAGCACTAATATTTTTCTGTTTTTAAACTGCAGGTTGATCTGAAGAAAGCACAGGAGATCGCACCAGATGACAAAGGTTAACCAGCTCTTTACAAATCCTTAATTTTGTTTAAAAACATCTTTATAATTATGATTTGTAAAAAAATGTTTTTAACATTTTCCTTGCCCTGGTTTCAGCAATTGGAAACGAAATGCTGAAAGTGAAGCAGCAAGTGAAGGAAGAGAAAGAGAAAGAAAAGAAGATTTACGCCAAAATGTTTGCGTAACGGAAACTGCAGTGACCTCACTCCACACCGACCTACCTGCATATGTTTACTTTGCACTTGTGTCTTAGTGTTTAAATCTAAAGCTGGGTAAAAAGGCTTTGGAGTCTCTAATTTAGGATATATGCCATGTGCAGTTTGGAAAGAAAGTCATATCGTCTGCTGTATTAGGAAACAATTTGTCTGTCAGTGAAGGGACAGTTTCAATGCATTTTTAGTGAGCTGATCTAAAGATGTCTTGTATTGATTACTGTTTAAGAAAATAGACTGACTTTAAAGACAGTTATAATGTTTTTGTTTCTGGGTTCATTTGTTTTAACTGCTGCTCATTCTATCAATCGGTGATGAAAAAAAGCAAAACTTTTTCTTTGTGAAATGAGAATCGGTCATGTAATTTGCGTCAAATAAAACAATGGATATTTTCAGGGACTTTTGGGTTTGTAGTTCTAGAAAACATACCAACAGATTGGAATAATTCATTTATTTCTACCTGTTACAGTTACCAAATTTGACAATATATACAAAACTGTCAGTTTACAGTTAACTGCATCATGGTGAGCTAAAACCGTCCACTAGTTGTTAATCCAACATGATAATTTTTCTTCTTTTATGACACATTCCTTAGACGTGATATATAAAAATGTTTTATCAAGTTTTCATCAAAACTGAAATTTGCAACACCACTTTATGTAATTACATTTAAAGCTCATATCAGACAGAATATGATGACATTCTGTTCCTTAGGCACATCAGAAGGGCTCTTAAGTCTTTAAAAGCTTTAGCCCTGAAAGTTGAGTAATGTGATTTTGAACTTGTGCGATGTACCCCAATAATAAAAACGATACATAATACTGAAATCACATGCCGTTGTAAGCTGGTCCACCACTGCCCTCAGGTACAACCCAGTTGATGTTCTGGCTGGGGTCTTTGATATCACAGGTCTTACAGTGGACACAGTTCTGTGCGTTGATCTGTAATCTCATGCCATCGCCTGTCTCTAGAGGAACATACTCGTATACACCTGTGGGACATCAGAGACAAAATGTCTAAACACTGGCAACTTGTTCAGCAGGTGTCTTCATCAACCTCATACTATCGAGCCTGATGATCTTGTATTATTGTGTGCAACCGAAAGGCTAATTTGCAGGTTACCATTGACTCATTGCTAAGTGCAGCAGAGTGGATTAGTTACATACCAGCAGGACAGAACCTCTGCTCTGGGCCGTCATAAACCGCAAGGTTTTGGGCCACAGGAACACGGTCATCTTTCAGCGTCAGATGGGGCGGCTGGTCATGCTCATGATTGGTCCCGCTCAAGGCTACAGATGACAACAGATCAAAGCTGATCTTCCCATCAGGCTTCGGATACTCGATGGGTGCACAGTCCTTAGCTGGCTTCAGCTGAGCAGAGTCTAGACCTAGAGAATATTAATTTGTTTCCCATTAGAAATGAAATACAAATGAATGGTGACTGATATCAGACACCCACTGCAGTAGTGAACTGAGAAGTAGTCTTGCATATCAACTTGTCTGACTATTAGCATTAAGTCTGGCCCACACCGAAGCTAATTCTGTCTAAGAACTGCCTGCTCAGACAGGAAGGGGCCCTCTGGCTAGCCACAGTTATTTGCATATAGGAGCAGGTGAATCTGAAATGAGACAAAACTTTGAAATGAGAACAAAGCAGAATATACAATTGTGCTCAAGTATATGTTGTTCAAACAATATTCTTAAATAAGGATTAGAAGCCTCCAAAAGTTTAGAAATGCCTTGGACGAAGTGAGGTTTTGGACAATTTCGGAACATTTATTTTTCTACATTTTGAATTATTAATATTTTATTAAAGTGTTTATTAAAACACAAACTATGAAAAGTCATCAGAAAGTTGCAAGGATTTATGCTAATATAGTCTAGAAACCCATGCACATCTAGTTTCTCAGAATTTTCACAGAATTGCTTAAAGCAGCAACCGAGTATCAAAATTATTACATGTACATGTAACAGTAAATAGCACTTTGTGTAAATATTATTATTTGTAAACAAGAGACAAAAAAAAACTAAAGTAAAAAAAATGCACTCACTCTTATTGTGTGTGTGTATATATATATATATAATACTTTCCGTACCCACTGTATATATATATATATATATAATAAATACAAATACATTGTACTGACTTTACAGCTCATAATACTGAATTTTCATCTATTTGCAATATTGTCTTTGATACAATGATCTAAACTAAAAGCTTGTTATAAACAAACATTTCATAAAGTGTTTCTTTGTTCTTACCATTATGTTTCAGAGTCCATGGTTCTTTTCCTCTCAAAACCCAGTAGAATATTCCAGTGTACAACATCCCTCCGTAGAGCCCAAAGTAGTTATGGAAAGATGGTCTGATGTTCCTCACAGCATACAACTCCTTGCAGATCCAGGACTTTTCCAAAGCTTCCTCATATTCAGGAATATAGAGACCTAACAGAGAAAAAAAAAAATCACACAAAAAATTCTCTGTCTAGGACACCTGAACACCTTTTAATATCCTGAGAATATGTTTAATACCCTGTGAGCTACACCCCAGCTAATTTGCAAAGATGTCTGGGTTGGCTACCTGCTGTTTCTGACTGCAGATTCTCATCTGTGATTCTGTTGAAGGCAGTCTCGGCTGCCAACATGCCACTCTTCATGGCTGTGTGTGTGCCTTTGATCTTGGGCACGTTCATGAAGCCCGGACTACACCCTATCAGCATGCCGCCTGGGAACGTCAGTTTAGGAATCGACTGGAGGAGAGATCATGGATGTGAGAAGTTAAACAAGAAAAAAAAAAGACAGAAGAAGAATTTAAATTGAGAATTTCAAGTCTGGTGCTGACATGCCTGGAAACCTCCTTCGTTGAGGGCTCTGGCTCCATATGCTATCCTGTTGCCACCCTCCAGGGTAGTCATTAGAGAGGGGTGATGTTTCCAACGCTGGAATTCCCTGAACGGGCTCAGGTAAGGATTAGTATAGTCCAAACCAACCTGATGAGACATGTATTAACATATCTGCAGTTCACCATAATAGAATAACTGCACTGACCCTTTGCAAAGCTCCACCCTCCTAGCTTACTGTTGCCTTACAGAGAGCTGAACTGGATCAATGAACTGACTTTAGCTGGAAAAATTACTCTATTATACTCTTGCATTATTGACAAACTATTTTCCTGTTTGACACTGTAAAGCTGCTTTGACACAATCAGTATTGTATAAAGCGCTATATAAATAAAGGTGACTTGACTTGCCTGCTAAGATGAGCCGAGAGAAGGACTACAATATAATAGTATTTGTCCCAAATACCCTACCATTCAAAAGGTTGAGGTTGTTTTTTTTAATGTTTTTCAGTCTCTTATGCTGACCTAGTCTGCATTTATCTGATCAAATATACAGTATAAACTATAATATTGTGAAATAGCCTTTTTCTATTTTAATATATTTTAAAATGTAATTTTTACTCTAGTTTTCAGTGTCACATGATCCTTCAGAAATCATTCTAATATGCCGATTTTGTGCTCAGGAAATATTTCTTCTTATAAATGTGGAAAACAGTTGTGCTGATTAATATTTTTGTATAGGATTCTTTGATAAATAGAAAGTTATTTAAAGGGTTAGTTCACCCAAAAATGAAAATTCTGTCATTAATTATTCGCCCTCGTGTAGTTCCAAACCCGTAAGACCTTTGTTCATCTTCGGATTTAAGATATTTTTTATGAAATATGAGGGCTCTCTGACCCTACCATAGACAGCAAGGTAACTACCACATTCAAGGTCCAGAAAAGTACCAAGATGATCGACAAAGTAGTCCGTATGACATCAGTGGTTCAACTGTAAAGTTACGAAGCTACGAGAATACTTTTTTGCGCAAAGAAAACAAAAATAACAACTTTATTCCACATTTTCGTCTCTACTGTGTCACTTGTGGACGCGCGTTCACGACAGTATCATGACGCGAGCGTGTAGCGGCACCGACACTGACCCAGATCCGGCGTGATGACATCATTCGCCGCCACACGCTGACCCCAGACTTTAGAACAGTAGTGTATCTCAAAACTGCAACTCCTCTGTTAGCAGCTCAGCAAGCGGATGAAATGCATTTAGGGGACAAACAATTCAGAGCAATCATGAGATTTGATTTAGTTCTGTCAATCAATCCCTGCACTGTATCTCCAGATAACTGTGACCAATCAGACTGAGTACCATTCCGGGCCATGATGACATTGGACAATAGCCGTCATCACTGCGGAACTCCTCAATACATCTGGAATTGAGACCATTTTCTATGAATCAGAAGCATTCCGTAACATGCCTCTTTTAAAAGTGATTGGAAATTTTTTTTAAATTTTGATATGCTACATTATAAGCAGGATGAGAGAATGTCCTCATGACTCTGACCAGGAACAACTTCAAACTTTGAAAGCCTTTTCATACTCTCTTGCCTATCGTTTTCACCCATGAAAGAACATGATGAATGAGGTCAATAATATCTATACAGATCAAAGCATTTGGACAAAGACATCAATCCAGAACATTCTGCTTTAAGATAAAAGCTTCAAAGAGGACTCTTGCGAGTCCAATGAAATACTTCAATCAGAGTTTGACCCAGAAGGCTCAGGAATAAGATGACTTACAACAAATCCCAGGGCCACCAGTGGTTCTCCCTCATTGAGGTGGTACAGGAAAGAGCCTCCGTATGTGTTCCTGTTCAGAGGCCAGCCAACCGAGTGCTCTGCCCGTCCTGGGCGCCACTTCTTCTCATCAATAACCCAAAGCTAGAAGAAAGCAGATTTATTATTATTATTTGTATATTAAATATTGTTTATTATGTTTAAAATTATGGCTATAATATAATATAGAATTTATATATTTCAACATAAAATATATTTTATTACACAAAACATATATCTTTTTCAATACCAACATCATTGGTTGCAATTCCCTTCACACTTCCATCCTCATGAAACAGCACCTGTGTAAAAAAAAAAAAAAGAAAGGTTGATACGAGATTGTCAGCTGTAATGTGACAAGAGTAATGTGACTTTATCATAACTTTGTATTACATAATTGTGACTCTCATAATATGAATTCATGTGATCTTATAACTGCAAATTTTTATATCTCAAAAAACTTTACATCTCACAATGTGGCTTATTTTAAATGTTATTATTATTTTTATTTATTTGTTTATTACTTTTATCTACAGCAACTTACAGAACCCTTATAAAGCATTTCCCTGTCTTTTAACCAATTAACTTCTTATATTCCACGACTTTTCAGTTATTTTCGATTGCTGTATATTAAAAAAAATAATACCTTAATAGACTTTATACAGAATATATACTGCTCACTACATGAAACAGCAGTCCTGAAGCCTGTTGCATGAAGCCGGTTTCGGTTTTTACCCTACCAATACCAACATCATTGGTTGCAATTCCCTTCACACTTCCATCCTCATGAAACAGCACCTGTGTAAAAAAAAAAAGAAAGAAAGGTTGATACGAGATTGTCAGCTGTAATGTGACAAGAGTAATGTGACTTTATCATAACTTTGTATTACATAATTGTGACTCTCATAATATGAATTCATGTGATCTTATAACTGCACATTTTTATATCTCAAAAAACTTTACATCTCACAATGTGGCTTATTTTAAATGTTATTATTATTTTTATTTATTTGTTTATTACTTTTATCTACAGCAACTTACAGAACCCTTATAAAGCATTTACCTGTCTTTTAACCAATTAACTTCTTATATTCCACGACTTTTCAGTTATTTTCGATTGCTGTATATTTAAAAAAATAATACCTTAATAGAGACTTTATACAGAATATATACTGCTTACTACATGAAACAGCAGTCCTGAAGCCTGTTGCATGAAGCCGGTTTCGGTTTTTACCTAAACTTGTCCTCTGTAACTGGAGTGTTCAGTGGAGCCTGTTAGACACAAGTCAAAATCAGTGTCTTGGCCATCATAGGCATCTTTTTTTGTGGTCCATGAGTCATTTTTAAACATGCTTAAAAAAAATTCAGGGAGTCCAATTTTGACCAGTGTATAGACTCTCCCATATTACCAAATCACATACATCCACATCACATACGCTAGAGCTATGCATATTATTATAGCTCAGTGGCTACTAAGCAACCCCATACCATGCAGTAACAGACACACACACACAAATCTCTCTAGTTGTTTTTGTTGAAAGGAATGGCTATGCTGTTCTCTGCTGAATGTGCTCCACTGAAGGTGCTTCTGAAATAAATGAGGGTGCTCTAGCCTTAATACACATCTATTTTGTGCCATTCATAGCTATGGCACAAAGAGCACTCCCTTTTATAATCACTAAAAAGCTGTCACTTATTTTAGTTCATTGCGATCTCGCAAAGTTAATTTATAATTAATATAATCAGCTCACTACTACACTGTTCAATGAATCTACTTTTTTTTACATCGCGTCTACATTTTGTATTATGATTCGCAAGCATGCAGAATTCAGTGCTGGACAAAACTCCAGGTTTGCGAGCGGTGAGTGGATTCTAACATAAACACCTCTTTCATTTAAACACCCCTGTGGGACAGGGCCAGTCCCTGCAATTCACCAAATCTTTTGCACACTCATCTTTTCATTTTATTTTCATTTTCTATCTGAAGCTATATAGCAGCAACATTGAAAAGCTCTATATCTCTGTTTAGCACGAAAGCTCAAGCAATTGCCGCCGGCTTGCTGTGCAGTACAGTCATGGCGTGAACCAACTGACTTGTAACGTGTGCAATAGCTCACGACCTCCCGAGCGTCCGAATTCGCACCGTGTTCGTCCGGATTGTTGTGTGTTAAGAGATCCTATGTGTGGTACAGTATGCATGTGTGTGTTTGTTTGTACCCCTCTCTCCTTCCAGTCTGGAATAAGCTCATTGAGAGCAGTAGCCTCTAGACAGGCTCCAGATAACGTGTGAGCTCCGATCTGAGATGCCTTCTCCACGACACAAACCCGCAGCTCCTTCTCATGCTGATTGGCCAGCTGCTTCAGCCGGATGGCTGCTGACAGGCCGGCTGGTCCGCCACCAACAATGACAACGTCTGCCTCATCAGCGAAGCGTTCCATTTCCACTCCTGAACAAATGAAAACAGACAATCACAGTGTCAATCACAATTATCTGTTTTTAATACAAAAAACACTCAGTGCCATTAAATGCAAAATCCAATTGTGGTTTTGTCTAAAAGTACAATGTGTGACATCAAGCATGGTTGTGGTTCAACCATAATGTTATGAAGCTATGAGAATACTTTTTGTCTGCAAAGAAAACAAAAATAATGACTTTATTCAACAATTTCTTCTCTTCCGAGAGTTCACGAGAGTATCACGATGCATGCGTGTGGTGCTGCTGAAGCAGGAGCCGGCGTTCTGACGTAGAACCCGGATGCGCTGTGCCTTCTTTACAAGCAGAAAAAGATGCACGCATGTGTCGTGGTACTCTCGTGAATGGCGGCAAAGAAATTGAGAGAAGAGAAGAAATTGTTGAATAAATTGTTGAATCATTATTTTTGTTTTCTTTGCACACAAAAAGTATTCTCATAGCTTAATACAATTAAGGTTGAACCACTGATGTCACATAGACTATTTTATCGATTTTATCTTACTACCTCTCTGGACCTTGAACTTGTGATTTGCATTGCTGTCTATGCAGGGTCAGAAAGCTCTCGGATTTGATCCAAAATATCTTCATTTGTGTTCCGAATATGAACGTCTTACGGAACATCTTATGAAGGTCTTACAGGTTTGGAACGACATGAGGGTGAGTAATTAATGACAGAATTTTAATTTTTGGGTGAACTATCCCTTTAAGTCTTCAATTCTTTAAAGCAGACTTGAAAAGGAAAATAGAGGGTGCTAATCTGGTATGGAGAGGTATGGTATGTAATATTATTAATCATTATAATATATTTATAAATCACACAGACATATGGCATGCCGTTCAGAAAATTGTGGTATTTATAATATGAAGCTTGGGTATATGAAATGGAATGAAACTTGAATATATTGAATGAAATTCTAAATATATGGAATGAAACTTGAATATACAGAAGGAAACTTGAATATATTGAATGAAAGTCTTAATATACTGAATGAAACTTGTATATATGGAATGAAAGTCTGAATATATAGAATTAAATTTGCAGTGTATGGAATTAAAATGCTAATTTGACAGTACTTAATGAATAATAATATAGCTAGTTATATCCTTGTTACCAGAGCAATAGCTTTATAATTTGAATGACTTTCAATTCATTTCATCAAATTTTCCAATACTTTGTTGAACTAGAAAAAATTTGGCAATAGCTGGTCATATTCCAACCAATACAAAGAGTTTGGAGTGTACATCTCGTCATCTTGATTTCCATCATCTCAGACATTCACACAGTACCCTATTAATTTTGACAGGAAATTTTTATTTAGTTTTAGTCTTTTGACTAAAATGACATATAGTTTTAGTCATATTTTATTCATTTGAATTGTTTTAGTTTCAGTCTAGTTTTAGTCAACTAAATATAAGATTTTAGTCGACTAAACATACAGTAGATTTATTTGACTAAAATCTGATGAGTTTGATTAAATTGTAATGCATTAATTAAGCATTTAAGTATCACACAACTGTTACTTGAATACATGCCAAAACGGACATCTTGAAATAACTGTGTTTTTGACCATTTAAGTGCAAAAAGACAGAAAATAGAGCTCAACTCAGTACTCGCCAGGGCCTAACGCGTACTTTTTATGGTTCTAGTTAACTATAATAACCCTGATACTAGTAAAACCTATTTATTGAATAATATGTCAAATAATGTCCTTAGTCTTTCCTTCCTGTGACTGGAATCCCTGAAACAAGACCGAAATACACCAGAACTCTTATTTGCAGGCAGTTCATTTAAGTTCAGATGAGGGAGATAAAATATGCATTCTTACAACTATCTAAAACATTGTAAAGTAATTCATCAGCATTAGTTCATAAGCAATTGCTTGTCAAAAATGTGTGCTATTCCTTTATTGCAAACCGCTCTGTATCAGTGTGAAGCACTGTTGCACGAGCCTGTAGAACGTGCAACAGAGCCGTGTTTTCCCGCGGTTAGATCAGTACATTACATTTCAGATGTGCGCACCTACCACACATCAGATTGCCATAAAATTACCAAAACTACAGGTAAATAAACAAATGTGCTGTTCACACAAGCAACAGTGTTACCTATTTTACTAGTAAGATACCATTCACATGTTTCAAACCAACGGTGAACTCTGTAATGTCAATTATCCACCTGCCTAATTCAAGTTTCGTCCCATATATTCAGACTTTCATTCCATATATTCAAGTTTCATTCCATATAATCAAACTTACATTCCAGATATTCAGACTTTCATTCAATATATTCAAACTTTCATTCCATTTATTCAAGTTACATTCCATATATTCAGAATTCCATTCTATATATTCATATTCCATTCCATATATTCAAACTGTCATTCAATATATTCAAGTTTCATTCCAGATATTCAGACTTTCATTCAATATATTCAAACTTTGATTCCATATATTCAACTTTTTCATTCCGCATATTCAGAATTCCATTTCATTTATTCATACTTCCATTCCATATATTCAAACTTTCATTCAATATATTCAACTTTTTAATTCCGTATATTCAGAATTCCATTCATATATCCATACTTCCATTCAAACTATTCAAGTTTCATTCCATAAATTCCGATTTCCATTCCATATACTCAAACTGCATATTATAAATACCATAATTTCCTGAACGGCATGCCATACAGACAATATACAGTGGGGCAAAAAAGTATTTAGTCAGCCACCAATTGTATATATATATGAGTGATTCTATAATTGCAGGTACATTTGGTGTCCAAAGTTATAATTTTTTTTCTGCTTTTTTCAAATGGCTATATTTTTAATTATTTTAATACTGTGTTACTCATTGTTATGAATTACAAGATGTTCCAGTCCATAACAATATAAAAATTTTAGCAAAAAGTGTCTTAAATAGCTGAAAATCATGATTTCTTGTTGTCTGAATTAGTCAGTGCATTTTTTCCATCATGTATCATTGTGTAATCAAAATATTTTATTGTACTTTTCTTTTTGTAATATTTCATTCATTTTATTTATAAAAACCCTAAAGAGTCATTTACCTAATTCTACAACATTATTTAAAAAAATATAATTCTTATAAAAATGTGTGTCTGTAAATCTTGAGTCAACTCTGTTACCGTACCATACTTTGCCTTTAAATTAGTGGAATTTTCTCCCACAACTATGTAAGATACAGGAAATGATGTCACTTTCCCTCACTGTTAAGATCTGAAGCACTGAAAAGTCTATGTGCTCTCTCTAAGAAAATATTTTAATCTAAAAGTTCTTACACCAAGAGGTATTTTATAAAGTGTAAAATCTGTTACTACAACATCAAAAGGAAAACAGATTTTTTTCATTGATCACACTTTGTGTTATTTAAAGTCTTTTAATCATGATTTCATTAGTGCCATGTGCGCTTAGCATTTATGCTAGCAAGTGGAGTTTTTGGCAAAAAATAAAGAAAATTGTCAATTCTGTTACTTTACAATTCTGTTACTTAAAGGGTCAACTCTGTTTATGAACTATTTTCACAAAAAAAAAACAATACATTTGTTGTTTAAAATCCTAATAAACATTATTGATTTATTTTTGCACCCTTATAATATTTCAACAACATTTATTTTTTTAACTGGATATTGTATATAATACATTTTCAGATGAAAAATATTTGCTCCAAGTGGACGGTTCTGTGAAGACACAGGTATTTTTTTTGTTTTTTTTGCATAGGTGAAAGGTATGCATAGGTGAAATATTATCTCAGTTTCAAGTGATGGAATGTAAGGACTGTTTGTCCTTACATTCCTGTTTTTCAGAAATCCATAACAGGATTTTTCCTGTTATGATTTATTGTTATTTCTACACATTGGCTAATTTGTCCGTAACAGAGTTGACAAACAATACCATAAAGACATCTGTTTTTTTCATTAAAAGTAAAAAAAGGAAGTAACTTGTAAACACAAGCACTGAATTATTAAAATTAAATATATTTTCAATAAGATTCTGCAAAAAAAAAAATCTGTTAGTGAAGAGTTTTTTTTCTTAACTTTCTGCAATGCCAAATGTATCTCCAATTATAGAATATATATATGTAGACAATATACAGACAATAATATATATTGTCTGTGTGATTTGCAAATATAAATATAATGTAACCTTTAATATGGATGTAAAATCATATTATATATATATACAGTATTTTCACCAACAGAAAATGGTTTTAAGCCAGTAAAAAATTGGGACGGAAAAAACTAAGACAGACTAAATCCAGAAGAACTGTGGCAACGTTTCCAAGACACCTGAAGAAACTTACCTGTAAGTCTGTCTCAGTTTTTTTCTGACTCTTGTAATTCCAGACAGACCGGATAATGATGAAATCAGATCTCAGTGTTGAGCATACTGGCTGTTGTCAGACTCCTTGTGCATACAAAAATCTCACTGGATTATTAATGGCATAAGGAATATTTGGAAAAGTAAACTGATATTTCCTACTGACACGCTACAGAAAAAGTTAGAAATAACTGGCTTAAAACTTTTTTTTTTTTTGTGAAAATACTAATGGTCTAAGACTTGTACAATACTGTATAAATACACAAACACACTCTCCTTAATACACTTAATAGTATTACTCACATACTGACTTTAAAGAGACTTTAATTTATCAGTGTATGCATTAAGAGTAAAGTCTAAATCTTTAGCACATTTCTTTAGTCAACAAAATAATCGTCTATGTGCTCTCTCTAAGAAAATATTTTAATCTAAAAGTTCTTACACCAAGAGGTATTTTATAAAGTGTAAAATCTGTTACTACAACATCAAAAGGAAAACAGATTTTTTTCATTGATCACACTTTGTGTTATTTAAAGTCTTTTAATCATGATTTCATTAGTGCCATGTGCGCTTAGCATTTATGCTAGCAAGTGGAGTTTTTGGCAAAAAATAAAGAAAATTGTCAATTCTGTTACTTTACAATTCTGTTACTTAAAGGGTCAACTCTGTTTATGAACTATTTTCACAAAAAAAAACAATACATTTGTTGTTTAAAATCCTAATAAACATTATTGATTTATTTTTGCACCCTTATAATATTTCAACAACATTTATTTTTTTAACTGGATATTGTATATAATACATTTTCAGATGAAAAATATTTGCTCCAAGTGGACGGTTCTGTGAAGACACAGGTATTTTTTTTGTTTTTTTTGCATAGGTGAAAGGTATGCATAGGTGAAATATTATCTCAGTTTCAAGTGATGGAATGTAAGGACTGTTTGTCCTTACATTCCTGTTTTTCAGAAATCCATAACAGGATTTTTCCTGTTATGATTTATTGTTATTTCTACACATTGGCTAATTTGTCCGTAACAGAGTTGACAAACAATACCATAAAGACATCTGTTTTTTTCATTAAAAGTAAAAAAAGGAAGTAACTTGTAAACACAAGCACTGAATTATTAAAATTAAATATATTTTCAATAAGATTCTGCAAAAAAAAAAATCTGTTAGTGAAGAGTTTTTTTTCTTAACTTTCTGCAATGCCAAATGTATCTCCAATTATAGAATATATATATGTAGACAATATACAGACAATAATATATATTGTCTGTGTGATTTGCAAATATAAATATAATGTAACCTATAATATGGATGTAAAATCATATTATATATATACAGTATTTTCACCAACAGAAAATGGTTTTAAGCCAGTAAAAAATTGGGACGGAAAAAACTAAGACAGACTAAATCCAGAAGAACTGTGGCAACGTTTCCAAGACACCTGAAGAAACTTACCTGTAAGTCTGTCTCAGTTTTTTTCTGACTCTTGTAATTCCAGACAGACCGGATAATGATGAAATCAGATCTCAGTGTTGAGCATACTGGCTGTTGTCAGACTCCTTGTGCATACAAAAATCTCACTGGATTATTAATGGCATAAGGAATATTTGGAAAAGTAAACTGATATTTCCTACTGACACGCTACAGAAAAAGTTAGAAATAACTGGCTTAAAACTTTTTTTTTTTTTGTGAAAATACTAATGGTCTAAGACTTGTACAATACTGTATAAATACACAAACACACTCTCCTTAATACACTTAATAGTATTACTCACATACTGACTTTAAAGAGACTTTAATTTATCAGTGTATGCATTAAGAGTAAAGTCTAAATCTTTAGCACATTTCTTTAGTCAACAAAATAATCTTAACTACAAAGTAATTGTATTTTAACCAACACAATTAAAATATTACAGTTTAGAAATGTCTTCATTCATGACAATCAACTGACAATAACGAAATGTAACATACATACATTTCTATGACTTCTCCATTTTCTTTTGATTTGATGTATTTCTGGAACTCTTACAGGCTTACATTTTTTTTCTTCTATCTTAAATTACAAGGTTTATCCGTCTTGTGAATAAAACCCAGAATCTGAAATTCTGTCTGTCTTATCCCATCACGTGTGTTCACCTCTAAAGAGAATACAGTGAAGAAACAACATGTAGCACAGAACTGACCTTCCCATCGTGGGTCCTTATCTCTGGGGTACACTGTGTAATGAGTGGTAATGCGTGGCACAGTGGAGGAGGAACACCGTGTGGAGTACACCTGAGGAGCGACATGCTCCGCTTGAACCACCTTCAGTGCACGTATACACCTCCGTGCTACAAAAATATAAATAAAAGCAAAACAATTACATCACACACAGAACAAGATAAGACCATTCCCATACAGTTACACATTAACTTAATGTCAGATTAACCTACAGTTTAGTATTACAAACACACTGTGTGTATACACTGTCCATTATGCATGTTAATATATCAATAAAGTTGATCCAAATGAAATGGATCAACAAGATAAGCTGTTACAAAATCCTCCTTTATGTAACAGGCCAACTAAGGTACTCTTCTAAAAGAAGCAACCCGACTTGTAAGCATTATTCGTTTGCTTACAAAATTCAGTTTCGTGTATACAGCCTATTTAATGCAGGAACAGGTTATTAATGTGTTCACCTCTCAGACACAAGGACACACACACTCTGACCGATATTCGAGTGACCGTTGCCTACTTTCCCCTCTGTGCCGAACTGCTGCAGGATTGTATTAGCTAGCAGACAGATACATCTACAATTTAAAACATGAAGCGGTGCATACATGGGTAATAGCAACTTAATAAGACAGTTAACATGCTCTCAGGTTTATAGATGCAAAGGTTTGCAACGTTTAGTTAACGTTCGGGTTACAAGACAGTGAAAGTGTGACTACCTTGAAGGGAATATCTACAGGCTGGAAACATTTATGGAGCTGAATGTGCGCCTGTGAACCTGGTCAAGTGCTCCCCGTTGTTTTCCAGGTTGAGTGTGGACAAACAAATATCACCCCGGTTTACCCTGTTACAAAATAGCTTTCATAACAAACTCAAGTTGAGCAGCGTTGACGTTGAACGACGTCAGAAAAACGCGCCGGAAAACCCAGCGAATGACTGCTGATCATAAACCCATATGGATGAGAGTTATGCGCTGCTCGCGATAGCAACGGGGAACTGTCATTAAGTTCAGCTGTCAGGAATTTTTCTTTTTTCTTCTTTTTCTTTTTTGGTAGTGAACTTGTAGGTGTTGTGAACTTGTGACCATAGACACAATAAAGTGTTTTTTGTTTAGTTTTTTTTATTAAGTACAAAATCTGAATACAACAACATGGCATTAGTTAGCATACAAAAATGAAGGAATCTTGCATGGAAGGCTCAACGCAATAGAACAATATTAATTCCAGACTAAACATATAACATTCCAAGAAACATCATAAAACTAAATAATAATATATAGAAAATACAATTACATCAAATTATATAATATAAACAAATTAAATACTGTCAATGCCTTTTGATTTTTCATTTTTACTAAGGGCATCTGAGAAATGTTTGAGATCATTTCTAAATACAATAAACAAAGGAGGAGATTTAAAACATCTACGTTTATGAATAAAGTATTTAGCTAATAGTAAAATATCATAATAATCTGTATGTCTAGGGTTGTGACAGTTTGTCGGTGTGGTATTTGCCCCGCCCCTCCTCCACTCTGATTGGACGGCTGACTCAAAAGTGACAGTAATGAGCGCTGCGGTTTACCCGCAGTGTTGCCAATTTAGCAATTTTTTTGCTAAATTTAGCAACTTTTCACACTACCCTAGCAACTTTTTCTTTTAAAAGCATCTAGCAACAAATTTAGCTATTTTTTTAACATTATCGGGCAACGTTTAATAAGTGACTCAAACGATAAAAAGGCACACATTTTCATCTAAATTACACAAAAAGAGGAAACAAAAGCTGAGTACACACATCATGCGAATCAAGTTACTTGCTGTTTACAATTATTAATAATAATTTCATAATTGTTCATTAATCATACACCTTGTTAGCTTGTACCTGTGATTGTTGATCACTTAGTACACTGTAAGGAAAATATCTAGAAAAATGGAAAAGGTACTAGTAATTTTACAGGACACTATTCGTTATCCATTATCCGTTGTAACCCTGTAACCCGAAAACACTCAATGCAGTGCATAATTAAAAATGCACGTAAAAAACCTGTGAAAAATCAATACGGAAAATTCCTTCATATTAACATAGTAGACTGTGCCCTAGCTTACTAGCTAATAAAAAAACTTAAATTTTATAAGCCCTAATTGTTCAAAAATGTGTAAGTGTTCAACAATTCAATGTTGTATTTAAAAATACAGTTGTTTATATTTTAATATTATATTATGCATTTATATTATTTTAAGAACAAATCTAAATTAACATATATAAACTGTTTTTGCTGAGATTTTATGCAGTGACACAATTTCGCGTCGTGATTACGTAACGACGTCATTTAGCAACTTTTAGCAACAAATCGACCTTCCTTTAGCAATTTTCTCTGAAAATTAGTTGGCAACACTGTTTACCCGAAGTTGAACATTATTCAACTCTCGGCGCCAAGAAAAGAGCGTGAAAAAGACGCTCGGCACGCTCCTGGCGTTTTAAGTAACGCGGCGCTCCCATTGAAAACAATTTAACAAAATAGCTAGCCTCGGGAAAAAACGCTTTGGTGAACACGGTCTTGTCTTCAGCTGCTTCTTGAAGGATGTGATGGTCTCAGCAGTTCGGGACGGGTGGAGGTTGGCAACTCATTCCAGCAGAGAGGTACAGAGAGGGTGCAGGTTTCGGAGAATGACCTTTTGTTGTTGTTGTTTTTTTTATATGTATGTATGTTTGTTTGTATTTACTTGTGGCATGGCAAGGCTGCGCTCATTTAGAGACCTTAGCTGGCGTGAGGGAACATACACTTGTTGTAGCACTGAAATAAACAACGAAGAAGCCAATTTTGAGGACCATTGCATATTTGTTTTTGCATTGTGACTTCATTCTGTTATTATATTTGAATATATTTAAACATTTCATTTATTTCTGTGATGGCAAAGCTAGATTCTCAGAAGCCATTACTCTAGTCAAGTGTTGCATGATTCTTCAGAGACTATATAGACAGGTTTCAAATATATCGACAGGTTTGAGGTTTCATAAGATTCACCCATAAGTATGGCAAGCTGTCAGTAAGTGGAGATCTGTTTCCACTTAATTGGTGTGCAATAGGGCAGTGGTTTTCAATCCTGGTCTTGGGGACCCACTGCTCTGCACATGTCTCCGGGCCAGTGGTGAAGTCTCTACGTGATACGCAGGTATACGCCGTATACCCACTAGAAAAGGTGAAGGATTTCCGTATACCCACTTAAAAAAGCGAGAGGATACGTAACAACATCGTTTTGTAACAGAACTTTAACACGTTCATTCATAAATTCACCCTGTCCATGTTGCAAAGCACCTACTTTTTGAAAATCATGCCGTGCTTCTGTTGATGACCAGTGCTATTGCGCAACTCTTGTGCAGCATTGAATGTGAATCACTAAAGGAGATATGAAACGAAAGCAAACTCAAACTACACTCTTTCGGTGTTTTCGTAAGCCTGCCCCTGAAGCTGCTGCTGCTTTAGCTGCAGCAGATGACACAAATCGCTTCAATGTTTTAATTGGCAAGGCTTAAAAAACATGCAAATTATTACATTTCGTGAGGATGAAGTCCCTCTTCAGCGTCTCCGTCTGCCGCAGCTTGGTGTCGTTAGCCCCCGCGTGAAGCACGACCGCTCCGGGGCTCTTGTCACCCTTCAGGATCGCGGGTATCTGCGCAGAAACATCGAGAACACGAGCACCAGGGAAACAGTGAGTGTGCACCTTACCTTCAGCTAACGTAGCACGGACGTGCCGGACGATGGAGTCTCCGATGATCACAGCGTCGCGTTCCGTCTCGCGGAGGGGAGCGAAGCGGTTCCGGGTGGAGATCTCGAAGACCGGAGGCGGCGGAGGGGGAGAGCATTAAAGCCCTAGGAGGATATACAGTAGGCTACAGCAGCTGAAAATTATTGGTCTCAGAAGAATAATAAGTTTAAATAGTATAACAGTATGTTGGCTTTCTCAAGCCAACATAACTAGCTAATACTTAAGTAACGTTAGCGTGGTGGATCAGTGAATGCGAGAGAAGGGGAGAGATAATACACATACTGTGTATGTCTTTGTTTCATTGTAATGGACTGCATGGATCTATTTCTGTTACTCTTTTCCACCGCACAGAAGAAATTTACGTTCTAAATGGTGATAAAACATAAGTCATATTACCACAGCATGTTTTAGTTCCACAAGACATAAATAATTAGGAAAAAAAATATTAAATTAATTAATAGGGTCTACTGGTCATCTGTGACTGCTTGTGAGTCATTTGTGACTTTGTATTACTTGAAACGAAACAGTATGATTAGTGAATAGCACAGAATGTATGTAGGAGAAATGTATTAAAAATAAAGATATTACCATGTGAATCACATCCTAGCAACATCATACATCTTGACACCTATAGCACAGAACATTCTCCCACATGTGAATCATTTAGAAACTTCTAAGTTTAGTGGCACAGGTGACTTTGGCGTAAAGCAATATATCAACACCTTCACTGACAAACATTTTCTGATATAGTGAGTTGAGAAAGAATTGCATTCAAACATTGAACACTGAAATGCCAAGAATATTTTTTAAATGGTTTTTATTTTTTTTCCATTTTTTCCATTCATAAAATTAAAGGTAATCTCTGAGAATGACTTGTCGCAAAAACAGGATTTTCTTGAGGGAAACATCCTCAATGCAAGAATTTTATTTATTTTATTTTTTAAATTAATAATCACAGTTGTAAATTAGAAACTTAGAGATGTAATAGAGGAGCACTGTGAGCGTGTCACTAATGGTGTTTTTTTTTTTTATAATTCTCATTGTTCTAAAAGGTGATACCTAATCTTGTTGCTTTGATACTGTATTTTTTTTTTACTATATTACATTACTTTCTTTACCACTTAAATCTGCATTGTTAAATACTGCCATGATGTATACTTTACTATTTCAATTATTTTTTATTCCAAGTTACAGCGCTGCAAATGAGATTTGTTTGCGTTACAGTGATAAAAACTGGGGTAGAAAACATAAAAAATGTCACAGTGCAAAAACTTTTAAAGGTCCTAAATATGGCTTCATTTTCATTAAATAGTTTATTTTTTATTTTTTTGGGAGGGTTAAATATAGACTGATTATGCTCATGCTCATGTGCGAGATTCATCCCACTATATCTTTATATATTACTCTCTGAATGACGATACCATTGTGCAGGCAGGCAGACAGTTTCAGATAAAAATATTCAAATAGGGATTAAATAAATTATACATGAGTTTCTATTTGTACAGTGAGATATTTCCATAAAAACTGTACACTACACATAGTCCTACTGATGATCCAAGAATAAAAACAAGGCAACACTGAGTGGACATTTGCACTGTGTTCCTCCTGTGGTTTTGAAAGAGAAAGACCATTAAAATGACTGACAGATATCTCTAATTAAACCACCAGGCTCCGTACTGCCTTCACACCTCACAGTTTAAGGAATGACATTTCATATGGAAACCGAAGAGCTCCTACAACATCTGTTAAGACCCTGAATAGTGCTTGAACCAGTTTGGCTAGATAAAAATAATTCTATACAATATATATATGTATATTTTTTACAAAAAGCAGCAGGTATTAACATGCTACACACATTTTCAGATGGACAAGAAACACATCTTAAACACTGAATAGCTGCACACCAGTACTAACACTGAAAAGACACAATGTCAATCATTACAACAAACAAGGGCAAAAGTCAAACGTGTAACATACTGATGGCAAAACACTAAGTAAACACTTTTATTATTCAACTGTCTTTATTTTCTCTGTCATTACAGACCCTGTGGATGAGTCACTACTTGTAAACAAACTACGCCTTATCAGTGGCTTATCAATACAATACAAACAAATGAATTGTGCTGTTATGTCCCTGTTGAAAAGATTAGCTTTGCTGCCCACTAGCAGTAGCATGTTGTCTTTTGAATGCTGGTGTGCTGATGCCCCTACAAGGCTTTTTGAAAGAAAAGTTTATCTCATCATTTACTCTCTATCATGTACAAATGTGTTGCTCTGTTTTTTTTTTTTGTTTTTTTTTTGGTCATACAGTGAAAGTCAGTGGGGTCCAGATGTTTCAAGATCCAGTGGTTTTATCCAAGAAAACGACCTATATCCTTTTTTAAGCTTTAAGCTTTTGGATCAGTGTTATTTTATTATCACTAAGATTATATATATATATATATATAATTATTTTTTTGTCTATATAGTGTTTATTCATTTGTATTTAGTTATTTTAGTATATCAAGTTAAACTAAGTGAAAATGTGAAATGTTGCCTTGGAAACGAGTTTGCATAAGCTTAATTTTTGTTATTTAAATGAGTTAATTCAGTAACAAAAATGTATTTTATTTTATTTTTTTATGGCTTTAATTTTAGTTTACAGTAATAACTGTTTTGGGCCCCATTGACTTTCACTGTATGAACAAAAACAGCAGAAATGTTCTTGAAATAAAATTATTTTATGTTTTGCTCATGAGTTTGAAACAACATGACGGTGGAATGAAATAATGCGATAATTATATCTTTTTTTTGACTGAACAATCCAGTAGCATTCAGCTTAACCAGCAGCTCTCCTTTGGTAAACCGCATTAACCAGCCAGTCTTTTCAGCAAGGCTTGCAAACCTCTGGCTCTTTGTCTTTGTTTTTTCTTTGCCATTCTCCTAATATGCTCCCAAACAAACACACAGTCAGTCAAACGCATGACAGCAAACTGTCGTTATATGCAGCGCATCATTATCATCCCTGCTCTGAGTGAGGACATTCATGTAAACATCCACAAACTTACAAAGAAATATATGTATGCATGGCATGCCCTGTCGGAATGAGCCCATGGCTGTGAGGCATGAGGTGATGCTGATGGCAGGACACCATCAGACCACTTCATGTCCCGTTCGACCCCTCCACGGGCAGTAACTGGGTGGTGTTGGACATTTCGGATGGATGCGCCAGGTAGTCGGGGGTGCAGAGGATTTGGCTATTTTCTTGCAGAGGCCACATTTCCTGCCACGTGAAGGAAGGCAGATGAGCCGGGTGGCTGCTGAGGAGGGGTCTCCGCTGCCTGTAGTTGGACCACACCTGAAGCAGTGTCTCTTTGAATGGCCGCGTGGTCAGCGTGTATAAAATGGGATTGAGAGCGCTGTTGATCGGCAGAATAAAGATGACAACCCACGAGCTGATGGTTCCTGCAGAGGGTTCATTCAAGAAGAGTATTGGGGAGAAAATTATGCATTGAGAGTTGATATCTCATGTAATTTTTTGCTGATTGTTTTTCTTTGAAAAATCATTTTGGACAAGGCATTCCACTTTTCAACTGCCAATTAATTATCTCTGGAGATATCACCATTCAAAAAGAGAATAGGAAAAATGTCCTCGAAAAATATAGCTTGAATTCAGCAATCATATAATGAAGCACAGTGTCATTTGCCCAGCCATTGTCGAATATTATACTGAACAAAATTATAAACACAACACTTTTGTTTTTATCAGAGGCCACATTTCCTGCCACGTGAAGGAAGGCAGATGAGCCGGGTGGCTGCTGAGGAGGGGTCTCCGCTGCCTGTAGTTGGACCACACCTGAAGCAGTGTCTCTTTGAATGGCCGCGTGGTCAGCGTGTATAAAATGGGATTGAGAGCGCTGTTGATCGGCAGAATAAAGATGACAACCCACGAGCTGATGGTTCCTGCAGAGGGTTCATTCAAGAAGAGTATTGGGGAGAAAATTATGCATTGAGAGTTGATATCTCATGTAATTTTTTGCTGATTGTTTTTCTTTGAAAAATCATTTTGGACAAGGCATTCCACTTTTCAACTGCCAATTAATTATCTCTGGAGATATCACCATTCAAAAAGAGAATAGGAAAACTATGATCTTTCAGTGAAATGTCCTCGAAAAATATAGCTTGAATTCAGCAATCATATAATGAAGCACAGTGTCATTTGCCCAGCCATTGTCGAATATTATACTGAACAAAATTATAAACACAACACTTTTGTTTTTGCCCCCATTTTTCATGAGCTGAACTCAAAGATCTTTCTATGTACACAAAAGGTCTATTTATCTCAACTATTGTTCATAAATCTGTCTAAATCTGTGTTAGTGAGCACTTCTCCTTTGCCGAGATAATTCATCCACCTCACAGGTGTGGCATATCAAGATGCTGATTAGACAGCATGATTACTGCACAGGAGTGCCTTAGGCTGGCCACAATAAAAGGCCACTCTAAAATGTGCAGTTTTATCCCACAGCACAAGGCCACAGATGTCGCAAGTTTTGAGAGCGCGTGCAATTGGCTGAATGTCCACCAGAGCTGTTGCCCGTGAATATAATGTTCATTTCTCTACCATAAGCCATCTCCAAAGGCGTTTCAGAGAATTTGGCAGTACATCCACATCCGGCCTCACAACCGCAGAGCACGTGTAACCACAACAGCCCAGGACCTCCACATCCAGCATCTTCACCTCCAAGATTGTCTGAGACCAACCACCCAGACAGCTGCTGCAACAATCGGTTTGCATAACCATCAATCAACTCTATGCGAAGGAGATGTGTTGCATTGCGTGAGGCAAATGGTGGTCACACCAGATACTGACTGGTTTTCGGACCACCCCAATACAGTAAAGCTGCACATTTTAGAGTGGCCTTTTATTGTGGCCAGCCTAAGGTACACCTGTGCAATAATCATGCTGTCTAATCAGCATCTTTATATGCCACACCTGTGAGGTGGATGGATTATCTCGGTAAAGGAGAAGTGCTCACTAACACAGATTTAGACAGATTTGTGAACGATATTTGAGAGAAATAGGCCTTTTGTGTACATAGAAAAAGTCTTAGATCTTTGAGTTCAGCTCATGAAAAATGGGGGCAAAAACAAAAGTGTTGCGTTTATAATTTTGTTCAGTGTATGTGGATGGAAAGAGCATTCAGTGGGCCCTTACTCACCAAGCATGCACACACATGAATTTGTGCATGAAATCTGTGTATAAATGTTTTCACAAACAAATCAGATTCACCAAAATCACAAAAACTGATTCTAAATTTACAGAAATATGTAGGGACAACTGTAAGCAAACATACACAAAAAACACATACTCTGGGTGGCCTTATAATCGTGTTAAGCTGAATTGTTTTACTCCTGTGCATACAAATACAAAATAATCCATGCAATAGAGAATAAGACCCAATGTTTTTGAATACTGAACATACTTTGAAGCACAGTTCATCCAAAAAATACAATTCTGTCATTATTTACCCTCATGTTATTCAAAACATGTATGACTTTGTTTCTCCAGTGACACACAAAAGGTGAATTTCTGAATAAAAAGCTCCATAAACGTAGCCCACATGACTTGTGCACTATATTCTAAGTCTTCTAAAGTCATATGATGGCTTTGTACAAAGCCCATCTTTATTCAAGTAATTTGTGAATGGAGTGAACAAATCATTATTTTGAGTCAAATCTTTTCAATGAATCAGCTGAACCAGTTCCAAAATCTGTACAATTTTTGATGCTTAAAAGCTCCAGCCCTTATTCATTGCAATAATATGCAAACGAATGATCGGTGAATTATTGAAAAATGCCTCTTTTTGTGTTTCACAGAAGAAAGAAATGCATATAGGCCAGTAACAATGTGAGGGAGAGTACCGACTAGTAGATAATGAGAGAATTTTCTTTTCTCTAGCTATAATTCTTAAGGTGAAGTAACACTTTTGCATACCCTTTGTATTACATTAACTTTTAGATGCCTTTAACCTGAACAAAACATATTGTTTCAGCTCAATATAAGACTCATCCTTGAAGAAGTCAATGGCCCTGAAAACTTTAAATGGCCCCATGACACACTTACCAGGTATTTCAACCTCCATAAGCGAAAGAATCTTGAGTATGAAAATGGGAATCCAGCACAGCGAATCAGTGATGACAATGGAGAAGAAGCGTTTGGCAATGGTCAGCTCTTTCTTAATGTGGTTGCTGTATTTGGTCGTCTGTGTTCCTGTTCTCTGGATATTGTAAAACATGCTTCCATAAGACAGTACGATGATGAGAAAAGCCACCAGATTGAGACCTATTTGGAAACAGGATATGTTTTTGATATTATATATAGCACTGAAAAGCATTCATCATTGTGAAGGATGACCTCATCACAAAACATAAACACCACAACAATACACTTTCAGGTCAAGAAAGATTAAGTTATTGTTGAGATGATTGGTCTTGTTGGAAGCCACCTAATTTCCTCAAAGCCCTCAGTCCTTTTCCCCAATCTTAAACTTAGACCTCTCCGTGTGACCTCTATCGCACAAACAAATTGAACACTCGCAGAGAGAACAATTTCCTAACCAAGAACAAAAGAGTCCATAACAACTCCCTACTGCTTTAAGAACAGGAAAGTTAACAACTTTTGAAGGAGGAATTCTAATGCCTCAAATGTTAAAAAAATTAACAGTGCAACATTGACCACCCACTTATTCAGCTGTCTCAGTTCCAGACAAGCTTTTTCCATTGATTTTCTCCATAGGGAATCAAAACATACATAAACCATACCAATCAGCTCTGAGATGAACTGAGGAATAAAATTTTTATACATATTTAATATACTTAACATTATAAATTAGATTTAATATATATAGTTGTATGAAACTATGATAATATTTAACCTAGTAAATGCAGCATTGGTGAGCATAAGAATTTTTTTTATATATATCTAAAAATGTATTTATTTCAAAATATTCATATATCAAACTATATAACAAAAAAGACACTTAAGGGTGTATGAGAATTGTTCTGACTGGTGGCTTCAATAAAAGCATATACCATTAATTAATGACCTCAGAGCTCATGGTAGGTCTGTCTTAAATGATTTACACGGAATCATTAAAAATAAAATTTTCTATAGAGAAAATGACTGGGATTTTTAAGGCCAGAACCTGCCTGTTGTGCACTATTGTCTAATAGAGCATCTTTTGAACATGATTAAAGGATTCTCACGTACCCAGAAAGATCACAATGGCGTAGATTTGTGCTCCGAGAGTCTCTGGCTGCTCAGAGTGCAAAGGGAAACACACGCCATTGGTTCCATAGAAGTTTCTGAAAACCCCTTTACAGACCAGAGGCAGGAAAGCAATAACAAAGCCCAAGAGCCAGATGACCGCCAAAATGATAACAGTGCGTCTGCGGCCGGGGGTCAGGTATCGGAACGGGTAAACGATGCAGATGTATTTCTCCAGGGTGAGGTAGGTGAGAAGCAGAACTGACACCTCAGTTGAGAGCATGGCTAGAGATCCAATCACCTGACAGGGTACACTATCCATCCAGGCCTGAGCATGTCGGTTATACTCGCCCCGGAACTTCAGGTCATACGCGCCAATCATGAAGAGGTAGACACCCATCAGACCGTCTGCACCTGTGTAGTAGAGAAAGAGCTTGTAAGCTACACAAAACACATCGTTTTTATGAGTTATATGTGTATTTTACATTTCAGGAAATATGTGATAGTAATTTAATATAATATAGAAATATATATATAAAGCTTTAAAAAGATAGCACTGTGCTTTAATATAGTCAATACACTGTAAAAACTGAAATAAGTTTTGAGTTGAATTACATATAATAAATATATATGTACTGTATGTTTGTATATACAGCATAATTCAGTTCATTAGCTGCTGTGCTTGTTGGTTCAGCTTAATAAATCATATATTAATTGTACATTACACTTTTTGAGATATATTACTTGCCTTCCTGAATTTCCAAAACAAAAAACTAAGTACATCTTTGAGTTTTTCAGTCTTAGAATCCTTTTTTGCAGTACAGTTTGCATTAACCAGTCACTATGTATAATAAAAACTCTTGATGAAAACTGTCAGCAGGCTGAAAATCAAAAAGCCTTTATTACAAGTCTGGCACTTTCCACATCTGACCCATTTCCCCCCCTCCAGGGTCCCTAAAATTGAGTGCATTTCTCACCCATAGACTTTTAACCGAGAAACTTTACCCATGATGATCAGACTGACACAATCACATGAAAAAGTACTCGGTTACTGATTTAACCTTGGTTACCTGAGATACGGAACGGGTACTGCGTCTGTTTAAGACGCTTGGGGAAAACTCCTTTTTCTCCGATGACTGAAGCCTTTCAATAATGCAGTGTAACTGCACGGCCATTGGTTTGTGCAGTAAATAAAAAACGAACCAATGGCTCGGCAGCGGAGCCAAGTATTTTGCAGGGAAGCCCTGCAAAAGGCAGTACGGCTAAGCTCAGAGAGGTCGGCCCAGCCTTGTATCATCGTCCCGAAATAATTCAGTACAGCCTCGGAACTCACTGAGGGCCAAGAGCGTACATGAAGGACGCAAACGCCAAGCACTGGTTGTCATATGACAGAGTGCCCTGCTATGCAGAAAGGACCCGCACCTGTAAGGCCGGGATGTCCAGACTATAGAATCTGGAAAATAGACGGCGAGGACCAGCCGGCCACCGCACAAATTTCTGCAATGGACACACCGCTAGACCAAGTCCAGGAAGAGGCAACGTCTCTAGTTGAGTGGGCTCTTACTCCCATGGGGCATTGAAGGCCCAAAGAAGAGTATGCTAGCATAATAGCGTCGATTATCCATTTGGAAAGTCTCTGCTTCGTAACCGGACAACCCTTGGTGCGGCCACCGAAGCTTACAAACAGCTGATCCGACCGTCTGAACGGGGCGGAATGCTCAACATAGACTTTCAGTGCCCTGACGGGACAGAGTAAGTTCAACTCTTGGTCTTACTTCCATGGAGGAAGCGCCGATAGAGTTATTACCTGTGCTTTAAACGGAGTAGAGAGCACTTTAGGTACATAACCATGCCTTGGTTTCAGGACAACCTTAGAGTCGTTGGGCCCAAACTCGAGGCAAGTGGGGCTCACTGGTAGCACCTGCAGATCTCCCATATGCTTTACTGGTGCTAATGCTAGAGGCAGAGCAGTCTTAAGCGTCAGGAGATGAAGGTCAATGGACTGTAGCGGCTCAAAAGGAGGGCTCTTCAGAGCCCTCAACACCGTGGGCAGATCCCATGTAGGGACAGTGATGGGGCGAGGCGGGTTGAGCCTTCTAGACCCCTTCAGAAAATAATCAACCAAGTTGTTCCTGCCCACCGATTGGCCAGCTATAGAAGCGTGAGAAGCTGCTATGGCTGCTACATAGACCTTGAGCATGGAAGGGGAATGGCCCTTATCCAACAGCTCTTGCAGGAAGGACAATATCAGCGATATGTCGCATGAGATTGGGTCTGCGCACCGGGCTGTACATCAGGCGGAGAAGACAGACCATTTAACGGCGTAGAGGCGTCTTGTAGACGGTGCACTAGCCTGAGAGATTGTGTTTAGCACGTTCTCAGGGAGGTTCATAAGCTCCCATCGAGAGGCCAAAGGTGCAGAGCCCACAGCTCGGGCTGGGGGAGCCATATCGTTCCATTCGCCTGAGAGAGGAGGTCCCGTCTCAGGGGAATGGGCCACGGGGCTGCCGAGAACAGCCGGCACAGCTCTGCAAACCAGTGCTGGTTCCTCCAGAGCAGGGCCACCAACAGCACCTTGCATCTCTGTTCCCTGACTCGCCTGATCACCTGTGGGATCAGAGCGATCAGGGGAAAAGCATAAAGGAGGAGGTTGGGCCAGTCGTGGGTCAATGCGTCCCTGTCCTTCAAAAAGTAAGTTGGGCAATGAGAGTTGTCTTCTGAGGCGAAGAGGTCGACCTCTGCCCTGCCGTAGATCTCCCAGATTTTCTGAACCGTTTGAGAGTGGAGCTTCCACTCCTCCGAGGGGACATTGCTCCGAGACAGCATGTCTGCTCCTTGGTTCAGCCTGCCCGGTATATGCGCTGCTCTCAGCGAGCGCAAGTTGAGCTGAGCCCATTCCAAGAGGCGCTCCACTAGTGCGAAGAGGCGCTTCGAGGAGAGACCGCCCTGGCGATTTATATAGGACACTACCGTCATGCTGTCCGAGCGGACTAAGACGTGGTGTCCCCTTAGGTCTGGTAGAAAAGCTTGATAGTCCTG
>NW_015505371.1:206783-219959 GCF_001515645.1 Sinocyclocheilus grahami
CTCCGAGACAGCATGTCTGCTCCTTGGTTCAGCCTGCCCGGTATATGCGCTGCTCTCAGCGAGCGCAAGTTGAGCTGAGCCCATTCCAAGAGGCGCTCCACTAGTGTTCCGTTTGTCCAGTAGACGAGTAGGCTCGCCCGGCAAGAGCCGGGGTCGCCCTACACGGCTTGGACGGGTGGGTCACCTTTGCCTTCTAGCCGATGGCCGTGGGCGGGCAGAGATGCGCGGCCACTGACTCATCCAGGGGAGGCAGTCTGTCGTAACCTTTTTCTTCATCGCTGTCGACTGATGTGAGGGTGGACGAAGATGAGGCACGAAGGCGGGCCGAGTAGGGGGCACGCCAAGACCTGGTGATCTCGTCGTGGACCCCCGGAAAGAATGGTGAAGCTCGTTGTCGGGGGGCCTGACTGCGCCCCGGCAAGAACCACTCATCCAGGCGGCTGCGGGTGGGCTCCTCTGGCGGAGACTACTCCAAACCCAGCTCCTTCACAGCTTTAGACAGGACACGGAAAAGCTAGGCGAATGGCAGAGCAGGAAGGGGTCTCTTGATCCGCTGCGAGGCTTGTTCACGGCGAAGGCTTCGTAGTCTCGTAGAGCAAAGATCTAGTAGTCGTCGCTGAAGGAGAATAATCTGAGGATCCTATGGCGATGTGCTGCTTATATAGCCAGATGACCCCGCCCATTCTGGTGGGCTTTACCACCATAGGCTCATGCAGCTCCGCTGCCGAGCCATTGGTTTGTTTTTTGGCCGTGCAGTTACACTGCGTTATTGAAAGGCTTCAGTCATCAGAGAAAAAGGAGGTTTCCCCAAGCGTCTTAAACAGACGCAGTACGAGTGAAGTATCAATAGGGAACGATATTGAGCAATCCAGGCACAATCATCTACTAGGTAATTGTGGAGCATTTAACACATGGCATAGTCTCAGCATAAGCAGACCATGCCTGAGGCTGACAGTGGGTCATAATGATGTCCAAAGTGTCTTAAATATGCGATTTACATGAACAGCTCAGTGGGGAGAGTTGTACTGAAGTTTCCCAAGCAGAAATATAAATATAAATATATATATATATATATATATATATATATATATATATATATTGTAGCGAATTTTAGCTCAATATATATAGACTGGAGCTTAAGAGACTTTTAACTTTTAAATGCTGGTGTGTATATATGTATCTGTATAAATAGAATAACACTAATAAAATGCATTGTATAATTATATAATATTTTTTAAATATTATATAATAATAAAATAATATAACTCACTTTACTTCACATAGAAGCACACCTATTTTTCATTCTCATTCATAAACAACTCCTTGGTTACCTTATACTTTATGTTAGTAAGTGAAAGCATTTAAATGTAAATGTAAAAAGGAACTAAATTTTGCTACATCTAAGTGTGACATCTACACTTCAAAGTGGACACTCTGAGTAATTGATATCTATGTTTTCTGAATGAGCTTCCACTCATTTGAATCACCCCCGGCAGCACTCTCTAGAGAATACAGATGCCCAGTGCACAACTTTGATATCTGCTTATTTAGCCCATATCAAAGAGCAGAAATCAAAGAACTGCTTTTTATTTCATAGTTTGCTATTTCCTTTGAGAGCAGGCTATAGTGTGTACAATATAAATTAGTGTTAAACAAACAGCATTTTCTTTGTGCAGCAGTGGTCAGTTTACAGGAAGCGGAATGTATGGGTGAATTTCATGCAACAAAAAGCTGGCGGCACTTCAGTCAAGAGTGAACATTGTCAGGTAAACCCAGACTCTGAATGCTGCTGGCCAGCTATGAGCTGCCTTTAGGCTATCAGTCTGTTTCTCTAGAAGGCACCATCGACTTGCTGAACTAGGACAGACTCTTAACTGCAATTTAAACGATTTTTTTTCTAATCTTAACGAGAAAGCTTGAATTTCCAGTTAAATGCGCACAAAGCATTTTCAAATACATTCATGACAGGCTAAATAATATATTTGAACAATGCTATATGTAAAGAAAACATCAAAAAAAATGCATAGAAAGTTACATGAGACTAATTATGTGTGAAATTGCTTTTTGCCACAAGGAGATGATATAGTGCATATAGTGCCCCCACAATTTATTTAGATACACTTAGTCATACTTTAAAATGCCTCTGTATTAGATGCAAAATATCATCTTACAGCATAAAGAGATGATGCACATGGCATGGAGCTTGTTCTCCGAGCGAATGTAGGATCTCATGCAGATCACAAAGATGTTGCCGAAGCATGTCGTTGCCGAGACAACCCAGACGAAGACACGCAGCACGATGTTGGCCAAAAGGTCCTCGAAAGATGAGATGCCATCAGTATTGGGCTTGCAGCTGCGGACGTGTGGCGCATAGCCACAATACTGAAACTTTTTAAAGTAGCTGAAAAGAAGAAAGAAAGAAGCACAAATGACAAACAATCATTTTGGTCCTATCATGACATGACTAAGGACACAAATATAGATTTGTTTATGCTCAAATATTTTAAAAACATCTCATCTGAACTATCTATATATGTCTGAAAAATTATAATAATTTAACAAGCAATTTCAATAAATTGTTCAATAAATAATAATTTCAACAGTAAGAATTAAACCGTAACACTTTACAATAAGGTCTTGTTTGTTAGCATTAATTAATGCATTACCTAACTTGAACTAACAATGAGCAATATAGTTTAATAGCTTTAATAATGTAATTCTTTGTATGCTGGGTTACCTCTCTCTTCCATCTCTCGCCTTCAAATGGTCCAAAATGTGGCTGCCCGTCTACTCACGGGTAGCCGCAAAAGAGACCACATCACACCAATTTTATGGTCCTTGCACTGGCTGCCAGTCCCATATCAAATCGACTACAAAATTATGTTATTTGTCTATAAAGCTCTCAACAACTTAGCTCCTAGGTATCTCTCCAATTTACTCACCACTTACAATCCGGCTAGGTCACTTAGATCCCAAGATGGCCATCTTTTGCGAATACCATAATAAATTTATTTTCTTTTTCAAAACGTTCATCTGTCCTTCTTTGCAATGCAAATAAAACGTTCATATGCTCAAGAATATTTTTATTTTTGTTGTCTGTAAGCTGATCAATATTTATTATTAAATGTGCTATGCAAATAAATCTGAAATTAAAATGTCTCTCATTTTGTAATACTGAGTTGAAAAAAAGATACACAGATAAATTATTACATACAGTAAATATTTAAAATAAGTAAATGTTCATTAAAAAAAAAATCATATTTTACAGATAATTAATTTTTTTTTTAGATTTTAGCGCAACATCAAATAAATACTAATAATTTAATTGTACACACAACATACACACCAATTTTATGGTCCTTGCACTGGCTGCCAGTCCCATATCAAATCGACTACAAAATTATGTTATTTGTCTATAAAGCTCTCAACAACTTAGCTCCTAGGTATCTCTCCAATTTACTCACCACTTACAATCCGGCTAGGTCACTTAGATCCCAAGATGGCCATCTTTTGCGAATACCATAATAAATTTATTTTCTTTTTCAAAACGTTCATCTGTCCTTCTTTGCAATGCAAATAAAACGTTCATATGCTCAAGAATATTTTTATTTTTGTTGTCTGTAAGCTGATCAATATTTATTATTAAATGTGCTATGCAAATAAATCTGAAATTAAAATGTCTCTCATTTTGTAATACTGAGTTGAAAAAAAGATACACAGATAAATTATTACATACAGTAAATATTTAAAAATAAGTAAATGTTCATTAAAAAAAAAATCATATTTTACAGATAATTAAATTTTTTTTTAGATTTTAGCGCAACATCAAATAAATACTAATAATTTAATTGTACACACAACATGTATCTATAAAAATCATTCTTATTTTCTAAAAGTAAATGGGTCGATCTATCTATCTTTCGATCGTTACTAAATTAATGAAATTGTAACAATCTTGAATCTCTTTTATTGTCCCCTCACTGCTTCAACTTGAACACATGAGAGTAGCCTAACTGCTGTGACGGTGTTTGGCTGTCACTCAACCTGTCCTTACTGAGAAAGGTGTTTATAAAGGGGAAGACAGAAGGAGGAGAGCATCACACTGAACAGAACTGACATAGTTCCAGAAACAGCAAGGAAGTCTTGAGTTGAATTTCACAGTCAACAGAAAAGCACACTCTCAGTCTCAATCTGAGAGGAAACATTGTAAATTACTTGCAAGATTCATAGAGTGTTCTCATTTTTCACAGTGTGTATTATATACCGCAAGATATGCAAAGCAGAAAGACACAATATTGGGTCTTCAAGTAGCTGAAAAGATTGAAAAGGGAATTGTAAACACTCCAATATATATTCCTGACATCTTTTTTTTCTTTATGTTTTCAGGTAAATCAGGAAAATTATTACCATGGACAATGAATAGAAAACAAAATATTAGAGACAATTTCTGGGATGAGAACTAAAGAGCTTGTCTTTATCTTTTTTTTAATGAGGATTTTTTTCCAGAGAGAAGACATAACTGCTATAATTTGTTTAATGTTTAAAAGTACAAATAATTATAGAGATGTTCAGTTGTCAGGCAATTCAAACAGAATATCTCAAACATCAATCTCAACACTTCATTATTCAGCATTTAGAAAACGATCACTCTCAATGGTGACGACTTCAGAAAATGGAGATTTGAATCAGATTTGAGAAATTGAGCAAGCAGAACTTAAATCATTTTGTTATCAAAACTTTCAAAAAGCAGCACTCACATGTGAGTCAGGTTCTTGAGAGGTTCAAACATCTTTCTGTGAATGTTCCCAATTTCGATTCCCTCAATGCTCCTGTGACACAAAAAGCTTTCTCTCAGGGGTTGCTCTTTAGAAAACCACCGTCATTAGCATTTCAGTATTCACTTTACAATGCTTTAGCCCTCTTTTCCCTTTTCCTTCTCTTACAAATATGCAGTTTTGTGCCCAAGATGCTCTCTGGAAGTCTTTGAAGTATGACCTAAAAGCAGATTGTTTTTCCTCTGCTGTGTAGAGGGGAAGACAATGTTCACGGCATGAAGTTTAGGTAGGACCATTGTGCTGTGCTCAAAGGGGCCCCGCAAACAGCACATTACTAAAATTGCAAGCTATTTTTGTGGTGTCTCATGTGAATATGTTTTTTTTTTAAACCAGAGAGGCATAAAATAAGGAAAGGGCTTGTGTGTGTATTAGTTTAGTCACAAAATTCACTGCAAAGTTATAAAATGCATAACATTTTTAAAACATACTTCACACTTCTTCCTTTATTTGTGCTTCAAAACCATGCACTGTACATCATTGTAGAAAAGTATAAAAAAGACTTACAGTGACTTTAACTTGTGCAGCTTGTTAAAATGGTCCACACGCAGGTCCATGAAGGGGTTATATGAAATATTCCTGCGGACAAATAGGAAGCAACTGATCTGAAATACATTTCTAATGTCAAAATTATAATGTATGATCTGTGTACAGCAGAGGCGTTTTGTCTGACAAGGCAGGGAAAAGCCACGTAAAAATGTTTAGATGAGAATAGAAATGACAGTATAGAAAACAAATTGTGAAATATAATCTGAAATACTGTGTAAAACATTAATCGAGTCAACCTCTCAGGTTAAATTAAAGGTGTATCTTTTTTTTGTTTGATGACAAACTATCTAATTTGTTGTTTATTAGTAATAGCCAACAACACAACACTACACAAAATATGGTTCTGTACAGTATTATTGTATTTATTATTTTTAGAAATGCTGAAACAAACAAACAAATAAATAAATAATATAAATTAAATCATAACCTACCATTCAAAATTTGAGCGCGGTAAGAATTCGTAATATACAGTATCTCTAATGCTCATCAAGGCTGCATTTATTTGATCATAAATACAGTAAAAACTAAAATATTGTGAAATATAATTACAATTTAAAATAACTGCTTTCTATTTTAGTATATTTTAAAATGTAATGTATTCCTGTGATGCAAAGCCACATTTTCGGCAGCCATTACTTCAGTCTTCAGTGTCACATGATCCTTCAGAAATGATTCAAATATGCTGATTTGCTGCTCAAGAAACATTTCTGATTTTGAAAACAGTTGAACAGTTATGTAAACTGGATGAGATTTTCATATGACTTGGGTTTCATGAATAGTATGTTAACTATCAAAAAACAAGAACAAACAAACAAAACTAGTTTCATTATAAAAATGTGTGATGAATGTTATTGCATAAGCCTTTAACCTGGACACCATATGACCATCAAAAGGAACTGGAATTAATTCATATTGGACTAAAAATAAATAACAATTTTGCAGAAGCCTACCACAGGCGGCAGACATTAGAAGCAGTTTGGAGTTGTTTGTAATGTGTATCTAACTGGATGACTCACAGCTGAAGCAGGTCTCCAAGATTGACAAAAAGATCAGGAGGGATCACTTCAATTCTGTTACTGGACAAATCCCTGTGGAGAGAGAAAATATTCATGCCTTTTGCATTCAAACAAGCATCTGCTGACAGAAGTGATGAGCAAACCAGTCTGATGCCAAACTCTTTGATGACTGACGTCCCCTAACTGGTCGAGCTGGATGAGAGTAAGACCAACACATACTTTGAAATTGATTTATGTAAACTGGATGAGATTTTCATATGACTTGGGTTTCATGAATAGTATGTTAACTATCAAAAAACAAGAACAAACAAACAAAACTAGTTTCATTATAAAAATGTGTGATGAATGTTATTGCATAAGCCTTTAACCTGGACACCATATGACCATCAAAAGGAACTGGAATTAATTCATATTGGACTAAAAATAAATAACAATTTTGCAGAAGCCTACCACAGGCGGCAGACATTAGAAGCAGTTTGGAGTTGTTTGTAATGTGTATCTAACTGGATGACTCACAGCTGAAGCAGGTCTCCAAGATTGACAAAAAGATCAGGAGGGATCACTTCAATTCTGTTACTAGACAAATCCCTGTGGAGAGAGAAAATATTCATGCCTTTTGCATTCAAACAAGCATCTGCTGACAGAAGTGATGAGCAAACCATTCTGATGCCAAACTCTTTGATGACTGACGTCCCCTAACTGGTCGAGCTGGATGAGAGTAAGACCAACACATACTTTGAAATTGAGAAGGAAATCCATGCAAGGAAGATTTATTTTATTTTATTGACTTATTTTTTGCTTAGCTTCTCCAAAATAGAACAGAAATGGGTCACAACTAAACTCCAGAGAACACTTTGTGGTGATTATTTTGGCAAACATTTATAATGGAATGGAATGCCTGAGAACTTACAGCTCGCCCAGTTTACGGAGCAGAGAGAAAGCCTGCTCGTGGATGTAACTAATGCGGTTCCGCTGGAGGACTCTGCAAATAAATAATAGATAAAAATAAATGAATAAATAAAGAAATTTTTTATCTTGGTGGACAGAAACACAGCGGCCGCTTCAGAGGAATGGAATGTGTAGGAAATACCCAGGGGTGTTTTGTTTATTTTTGTTTCTCAGCAAGTATCGATATGTAATTATTTTGAATTTATTTTGAATTATTTTCTAATTATTTAATTACATTGGAATTATTTGTAATTTTTGGTGATTTGTTGTAATATTTATTTGTAATACTATTTAATAAAAACAAAGCAATAACGGCCACCAAAATATTAATTGTATGTACATTTTCATCACTGATTTTATTTGTACTCAATCTTGAGCATTCAACTAATATACTACACAGACAGCTAACAGCTAGATCAAAACAGACAGAAATAATGAATAGACTTTTTTGAAGAAAAAGCACCTTAGCTACCTCAATATGCTTCCTCAGATTTGATGTTGAACTTGATCCAGAAATTGATTAAAGTTATAACTGAAAATGAACACATGTGCTTGATGTGCAAAAACAAACATCATTGGTTCCCGCATGTCAAGCATGTGCATTTGAGCTTCTGTTTACCTTACTAAATGTGTGCAAGATGGAAGAGAATACAATGCAAATATACTGTATATATAGAATGAATACTTTGAGTAAAATGAGTAAAAAGTACTGTTTTTTCTTCAGAAATGTAATCAATCCCCCAAAATAATACTTAAGTACAGTAATCAAGTGGAATTACACAAGTATTTTACACCCCTGGAAATACACAGGAGTAAACAACAATGTTGATGGTGAGGAGTACAAAAACAAAAAACTATTTAGAAGTTAAATGGGGCTTGACCTTTAATCAACAGAGTCACTGTTGCATATAATCAGTGAAGTTATAATAATTATAATAATATAGTATTATGTTAATATCTGAAGTCCAAACACATCACTATTCTGCTTAATATGTAACTATTTCCATGTTACTTGAAGTTTGAATGAACAAAAGCTGTTAGGTTTATTGCTCTGATTTCTTCAGAAATAGTGATTAAAAATGAAAAGCGAGAACCGGGGAGATGAGAATGGTTTCCCTAAAAATATGTTTGACATAATTTTTGGTGTTTTTGGCAGGAAGGACCTCAACTGTGCATAATGAGAGTAAGGTACAACTTGGCGCCCCTTAAATATTAGTATGAGAAAATATGATTATGATTTATTTTATATTATGAAAAACGATACGCTAATAAACAATTCTGCTCATCTGGCATATTTCTAAACATTGGTGGGGGAAAGTAATGAACAGTGAAACCGAAAAAAAATGCTGAGCATTGGATTCAATCCATTCCAATTCTAAAACAATTTTAGCGTTTAAAATTTACAAATATTCAATCCACAATTCATTTCCAGATACTTTATAGCCCTAATATATTTAGATGGATTGTGGATTAAATATACGTATGTAAATGTCTGTGAAAGTTAGATTTGATTGGCTCTGCGCCATTACTTTCCCCCGCTGAAGATCACATGTGACTGAAGCAGATGAATACTGAATATTGATTAAGCAAAAGAAATGGTTAAAGTTTGTTTTTAAAAAACATATAAATATAAAGGCAGCTAGAGGAGTAAAGGGCTCCCTATTTACCTATTTCAGAACATACATAAAATAAGCACTTTGTGAACCTTTTTTATTATTATTATTTTATCAAGTATTTTATTTATTTTTTTTTAAATTAGAATTTTTAGAAGCTGTTTCTGTTAAGAAAATAAAATTGAAAGGGTCTTTTACCTCAATGGAACCCGATGACCCGTTGTACCCTTATTTTTTCTTTTAAATACTGGAATACATTCGTAAAGCCCATTGGGGTCATCTGATAGTTGAATGCACAGCGGGAAGAGAGGAAGAGAGGATTGAGCAGCTGTGACTGAAGGGTGGGGATACTCACAACACTGTTAGCATGTTACAGGACCTGAAGGTCACATTTCCCACAGTCTCGATCTTATTTCCCTCAACATCTCTGCAAACAGAAATAGAAAAAAGAGGGTCTTTAAAAACTGTAGAAAAAAATTAAATACAAGTATAATTCAAAGGTCTCTCTATAAGCTTTCCAACCATGTAAATAAAATAATAGCAAAAGTATTTTTATCATGACAATGTTGTATTCAAACTTACAGCCAATTTAATCGTGGCATCTCCAGGCAAATATCATCAAGCTCTGCGAGAGCATTGTTCAACAACACTCTGAAACACACACAAGCAAAGGCTTTATAAGACAAAGTAGCAGTGTAGCACATTTTGAAACAAGAATAAATAAATAAATATATAAAAAGTTTTAAAGAACAGCTCCTATGCATTTGTTAAAATATAAGATTTACATTTGAAAGACGGAAGATGAGTCACCGAAATAGCAACAGGCTGAAACTCACAGAAGCACAAGGGAGCGCAAACCAGAGAAGGTCAAAGAGGAGATGTGATGAATATTGTTGTTCTCCAGAATCCTTCAGGATGAAAAAAACAAACTCATTAAAAAAACACTGAAGCCTCACAAACTGCTTTGTCCAATATTTGTTCAGGGGACACTAACTTATGCATAAGGGCTATGAATCATAATTCAATGGCATTCAATTAGATGTGTGATAGAAGTTCAATCACTCGGGTTTCTTTAGAGCAGATCCTCAGTGACTGCTAATGACTGCTAAAGAAATCACTCCTGATATCACAGAAATAATATTGGTTTTGTGCTGTCTAGATGGTCAAAACTCAGCAACAGAGAAGGTTTATTGACTGACACATGCCATTGCAGTTATTTGATTTAAAGCACAAAAAAAAGCACTGAATGAAAAAATCCATCTTCCTTTAGCTGACATTTCTAAAGCAAATGGGAGAATGACAGAAAAAAAAACGAAAAAAAAACACTTACAGCCATTCTAGTTTGTGCAAATCCTGGAATACATCAGGAAGTAGGGTAGTGATTCGATTATAACTGAGATACCTGAGAAAATAAGATATTACAGATGTCTGTGTGTAGTCAAAAGCATTTTGCCCATAGAACAAAAGCAAACAAGCAAACTAAAGTTTCTATCATTCACTGTAAGCCCATTCGTCAGTCTCAGTAGAAGAGGCTGGTTAAAGTTTTACCGTATTTGTAGAGACAATAGAAATGTCTGCCAACTCACAGTCTTGTCAGATTGTAAAGGCCTCTGAAAGCATGTGGGTGCACTGCTTTAATTCGGTTGTGCTGGAGATACCTTACAGGAAGCATTAAAAAGCAGAAGGAGAGAGAGAAATAACACAAAATGTTACTGTATAATTATGTTCCCAAGGAGTGGAAGAGCTTTGAACACAGTTCTGCTCTTGCTTTTTATACAAGCCTATATTTAGAAGTGGGCCTTTAGAAATGAAAAAGTTAGGTAGCACTTATATATTGATTGATTTATTTGCCTATTTAAAAAAAAAAATCTTGAAAGATCAAAAAATACAGCAAAACTGTAATATTGTCAAATATTATTACAATCTTAAGGAACATCATTTATTTGAAATACACACACACACACATATGTATATATATATGTCATATATCATAAATTGGGACTAGACCATCATAGAAACTTGACATTCTCAAGTTTTTAAATTAAGCAAACTCCTTAGCAACTGTATAACACAGCACTAAAAATTACTTAGAACACTTAGAGCAATCATATAGCAACACCCCAGCTTCACAGTGCTGAAATCTGCATCAAGAAAAGAAAAGAAAAAGGGCACCATTTTAATGTAAATCTAGTTGCATTTACTCTTCTATTACTCTTCTTAGTCATCCTCCCCTTATCAGACTTGTATTAACCTAAACAATCCAAAGCTTCCACAACTTCCACAAAAGATGCATTGTGGTCTCTATTCCCACATCCTTTTTTTTTTCTTGATGAGATTACATTTGTTCGTACAATGAAGCCTCCATCTGACACCAGATCAAGTATGGTTCTTGGGCGAGGACAAAAATATGGGGCTGATTCTGTTTAAGTGAGCTGGCACTCCTGAACGAGAAATCAGACAATAACACACACACACACATATGTATATATATATCATAAATTGGGACTAGACCATCATAGAAACTTGACATTCTCAAGTTTTTAAATTAAGCAAACTCCTTAGCAACTGTATAACACAGCACTAAAAATTACTTAGAACACTTAGAGCAATCATATAGCAACACCCCAGCTTCACAGTGCTGAAATCTGCATCAAGAAAAGAAAAGAAAAAGGGCACCATTTTAATGTAAATCTAGTTGCATTTACTCTTCTATTACTCTTCTTAGTCATCCTCCCCTTATCAGACTTGTATTAACCTAAACAATCCAAAGCTTCCACAACTTCCACAAAAGATGCATTGTGGTCTCTATTCCCACATCCTTTTTTTTTTCTTGATGAGATTACATTTGTTCGTACAATGAAGCCTCCATCTGACACCAGATCAAGTATGGTTCTTGGGCGAGGACAAAAATATGGGGCTGATTCTGTTTAAGTGAGCTGGCACTCCTGAACGAGAAACCAGACAATACTCACAACCAACAAGCATGTCAGATTAAGACAGGCCAGACAAATTCTACAGCTGGAGAAAGAAAAACATTGAGCCATTTTTGTCAGGTTAAAAAAAGAGAACACTCTCAAGTAGGGCTGGGTGATATAGCTAAAATATTTTTCAAAGATATAATGTTTCATATCGTTCGGTATCGATAATTATTGACATTTTTATAACTTTTTTTAAAACAAAGAGCAATAGATTTTTTTAATTTTTATTTAACTACTGTATTTTTTAATTAACCCAATTTATTGAGACATACAACAAATATTTTTTTGTTTTAACAATCAAACACAAAATAAAAATTAAACAAATATCTAATTTCTAATGTTTTATATGCAGATCAAATAGGTCTTAAGGAAACTTTGTCTTGTCTCCCGAGGCCACAGGAGGGCGCAATGAGCAAAATGCAGCGCATTTAAATTGTCAACGTAAGGAAGCAACTCTATAAAAAACGAGCATTATGTCTAAATTAACTCATAAAAATAAAATATAATTTCGTAAATTGCATAAACAATTATGAACAAAACAGCATGTATTTATGCATTGCTTAATCCAAAGACCAGAAGCGCCATTCACACAGATTGCATTTAAAAACATATGATGCGCAGTGAAAAGGAATAAACTTCCACAAATTCGTGATGTGTTTTCTAAAAGTTTAAACTGTTTTAACTTTGCATGGCTACATCTCTTGTGTGAGACGCGAGTGCAGCAGTCATATTTTTCCATCTAAAAAATGCGCTGAATATGCATCTGTGTGAATGGCTTGGTTTCGGGTTTAACCTAATCAAGATCTTCTCCGCATTGAGCTTCTATATTTCTGTAATATTTTGAATGAATAGCGCAGCAATGGCGCGTTTCATGGGCTAGACTACCAAAACATTAAAATGCAACAACGTCACTTACATCATCATCACCACTGATGACGCTCCCTGATGCACACCTAACATTCAAATTCAAATGTTTATTTTAAATTCAACATATTTATTCACAATCTCCTCATCACAGGCAGGCACAGCACTCAATTCAGCATATGTTCATGTTTGTGTGGCTGTCTGTATCACTCATAGTACATGCCTACATCGTGCACTATATTGAAAAATTTTTCTATTGATATCGAAGAAGGTGTACCTTCTTTTATCGCCCAGGCCTACTCTCAAGTTCTTCAGTTTTGAGTGTGTTTGGCTCAGCTCCTGTGAAGAGCACTGAATGTTTTATTCCACAGGGATT
>NW_015505371.1:221399-221708 GCF_001515645.1 Sinocyclocheilus grahami
TATATATATATATATATACTGTATATATATTCAAATATATACAGTAATTTATCATGCTTTATTGGACTGGGCAGACACTTTTTATTAAGTTAAAATCTTATTGAATTTAACACGTACATCTGGATTACAGTTTTTCTCAGTTGCTTTGGTGTATTTCTAAGATCAGAAATGAAATTCTCAAAACTACTTGTTCAACCTCGACATTATCCTTCTCATTCATTTGAACAAGTTGTGATTGCTTTAGTACATTCATGCAATTGATTATGTACATTTATCGGCGGTTTCCTACATTATCAGTTGCTAATGTCA
>NW_015505371.1:223730-229858 GCF_001515645.1 Sinocyclocheilus grahami
GGAAAATCAAAGAGGTGCAATACAGGAAATTGGGAATTAATTAAGAAGCAGCTTCAACTGATACATAAATATGCATTTCAAATCCACATTAAACTGCTAGAAAGGTTTATATCAGCCAATTATTATGTGAACAATGAATGAAGCTTCACAGCTATGTTGTGTGGAGAATAATGTTGGAACAATTACCTTTTAATGCAATTACTCCAAAATAACTTATTGAAGGCACTAAGAGTTAATTAAGATTCAAAGTCAAATACATCAGACTTTCTGACTTGTTTCAACCTTCTTGTGTTTTATAAAGTACACGTACAACTTTATAGAGACACTAATGTTTATTCAGTCACTCACCGAAAAAAAGGTACAAAGTTAAATGTTACATCTTTGTATCTTATTTACCCCCTAAATGGGACCTTAAAGGTAAATATTAGGACTAAAAGTACACGTTAGTACCTAAACTGTACCTTTTGAAAGGGTACTGCCCCAGTGACAGCTTTTTTTTTTCATTTCTGAGAGTGTACATATTCATCATTTAGAGTAAAGCAAACTTTTCTGTGGCACCTCATGCACATCCGAGGAGTCACACAAACTCAGCAAACTGCAGCCATACTCCACACACAGGCCATGAAACTCACATCATGGTGACATTAATGGATACCGTAGGGACGTCTTTAAAGTGAGCACCGTCACAGTCCAGCTCCAGATCCCTGCACTGGCACTCAGCTGGGACGGTCCCAAGCACTGCGTGACAGAAAGGAAGAGATACAGAGGGAGACGTACCAGACAACATTTTAGATATCCCACTTTGATCTTCCATTTAAGTAGTAATACTTAACATGTGAACAGTCATGTTGAACTAATAAGCACTAAATTATTTCTGCAAACTGGTCTAATCAGCTTAGGTTAAGGATAAGTTCCACCAAGACTTCCCAATTAGATTCATTTGAGCTCTCAAGAGAAATCAGATCTTTAAAAGTCAAGTGTTTAATTCAATGTTAGCCATTGGTAAAGCTCATTACACCAAAAAGTCCAACCAATTGCATGAATTTAAGGTGGGACTATTTGTTCCTTTGACCAATGGCAGACAGCGGGAAAATCACGTGTCACAAATACTTGAGAACAACAGGAATGTAACAAAACATACAATGGGGGAACTTAATACGTCTATATGAAAATATTAAAATTGTTTCATAGACAGTCAATACAATGTTCTATTTTTTAAGGACATATAGCAGGGTTTAAGGATATATAGCAGGAAGAGTTACATTTATGAATTTGAAAAAATATTATTTATCACATACTGTTTTTTTCTGTCATTCATGAATCGTCAGCAGATAATTCAATGTAAGAAGCAGCAGATTTTGCATTAAAAGTGTATTTAAGTGAAAACTGAAAAGGAATGTGTGTAATCTGATGGTGTCAGCAGTTGGATAGTTCAATACAGTCTGCCAAACAGAATTAAGCCACACAAGACATGCCAAGTCTTGTTTAATCGCAGTTAAACAGAGCAAACAGTTGCCCTAAAATCCAGGGAATGTAAATGCCTCCGACAGGCCATCTGGGGCCCAACACATTGTTCCAATAGAGTCGTATATTTGTTAAACATTGGAGAAGGATGCAGCAAGGCGACAGCAAGAAATCGAACTCCGACATTCACCAGGATGGCCCACGTTGACTAAATTGGGGAGAAGAGGAGAGAAGAGACACCGGCAAAGCAGACATGGTGCAATAATAAAGTTCACGCTGTCTTCAGACCAATCAGCTTGTGTTTTCAGAGCTAAATTTGCTGGTAATGAGGGGATGAATACAGTTCAGTCATCACTGCCAATACAGGCTAGATTTTAATGGGTTAATCAGACCGTTTTAGTGTGGGTTGCCTAGTTCTGCTTGTAGTTCATTAATTAACAATGTTTCCATCACATCCACTATAATTGAAACTGCTTAAGCTGTTTTGCTATGTAAATGACCTAAGCTCATTAGGGCTGTCAAAATGGCTGAAAAACTACATTCGAATTTTGTACTTAAATATTATCAATATTCGAATTATATTCAAATTTAAAAGGCATAATTTCAGTTAGGGGGGGAAAAGGCTTTTGGCTTTTCTCCTGAGGCCACAAGAGAGCGCATTGAACAAAATATTATGCATGTTTCTTCAAAGCATAATAAAATAACACGACTATCTTTGCAAAAAGTGCATAATGTTTAAAATAATGTTTATAAACCTTATAAAATTAAAGTTGTTTAAACAATTAGAAACAAAACAGAATCATGCATGTATGTATAGTTTAATACAAAGGACCGAAAACCAATCACAAAGAGTACTTTCTTCATTTAAAAACTTGAGATGCAGTGGGATGGGGAAACCCGCCATAAAGGCTTGAGACATGTTTTTAAAAAGTTTACATGGCTTTCTAAACATGCCCCTCTCAGCGAGATGCGAGTGCAACGGTGATAGACTTCCCTCTAGAAAATGTGATAAATATGCATTCTGTGTGAACGGTTTAGTTTTGGTTTTGACGTAAATAACATAATCTCCGTATTGATGTTCTTTTTTTCCTGCAATATTTTGAATGAACAACGTAGCAGCGCCGCATCTAGTGGGTTCAACTGGATAAGCTAACAAACGCATTCAAGTGCAATGACACTTACATTGTCATCGCATCTCGCGCACCACTGATAAGGCTGCCTGACGCACACCTAAAAATCGAATGCAACGTTTTTGCATTCGAATGTGGATTTTTATTTTAAATTCGACGAATATTCAAAATTCGATTTTTTTTTTTGACAGCCCTAATTTAGCTCATTGGAGGGCAATATATGTGATTGAAAATTATTTCTGACAAGTGAAGTGTAAATTTATGGAAGCTCATTTCCACTACCCTTTAGGAATAATCTGCTGGACATAAAAAGTCATAATTATGACACAAAAAGTCTAAATTTTGATACACAAAGACATATTAAGTCAAATAAAAAAGTCAATTTATAACAATCATAATCTTTTCATAATCTTTTTATGTCATAATTATGACTTAATAGGTCTCATTTTTATGCTATTATCTCATAATTTTGACTTTTTAATAATTTTGAGTTATGTCATAATTATGGATTATCAAAGCATGGTTTTATGTGGCAGAAATGGGCAAAGTTCATGCTGATACCAGGAACACAAACTTTAGAATAATTTCCATTAATAACAATACACAACTTTTACATTACATATATACCGCTAACATCTTATTAGTTAATGTACATTAACTAATAATACATTAATACATTCATGTACATTACATGGCTAGAAAACAATACCATTTTGATTTTCATATTTCCATATACAGTGACCCTCAAAAAGTTTCTAGACATTTAAAGCATGTATAAATGTAATTGTATTATATAGTAAAGTTACATTTATTTATTTAAAAGGATATATTTGAAAATATATATTCATCATTAAAACAAAATTAGTGCTTGGACTCTTTTTGGTTGTCAATCATAAATGGATCATGATTCATGTCCATAATGTGATGAACTCCAGGCTGGTTTCTCTGCTAGGACACCTGTGTGAACTGACTTATATCTATTCAAAATCACCTTGAGAGTCACAGCAGAAATGGTTAGACACATACTGTTCAGTGTCATGTTTGTTTATTGGAGCTTTGCAGTGACACTGCAAAATCACAGTAATTTTTTTAGACACCCAGGCTCCATCTGAACATGTATCTGTGATCAATACTGGCTATCACCTTCAACCGTAAACCATATAAGGCTCAAGATATGAGCTGTCTAAGAGTTATGAGCGGTAGCCCTAATCTTCTTTCATTTCCTGCCTAAGTCTCAGAGTAGCTAATAAAATGTCAAAACAGCCTTTTATAAATGATCATCACTTTAATGTGTTTTTTTTTGCATGTAAGAGAAAGTGAGCAATATACAGACAGCTGCTGCCCATGCTGAACCGTTAATCTGTATGTCCAATCATGTTTTGGGATTGAGCATTACATGTGACTCCAATCATCAGACACACACGCCTAAAATGTGCAAATATGAGTAAATATTGTTGACTGGAAAGGCTGTACTCACCAAAAAAAAAAAAACACTAGTAGGGTGGTTTTGTTCACTCTGCAGTGGTCAGTTAGTAAATACAACTGTACTGACAGCTTCTGACAGGAAAATGTTGCTTGTCAGAGTATGTCAGTCAGATAACAGAATACCAAAGTGTGACGTGAATAGACTCCTCAAAGAAGAAGTGTTCAATATCGGAAGTGAATTTTTGACAATCAACTGTCAGTTGCTTATTTTAAATCATGCAAATTTAACCAATTCAATGGGCATACAAAGACCACGGCTATGTTATTATGTGCTCTCCACATATAGAGGGTGTTTTTAACAGTAATTTTTCGTTTATACATGCAGTACACCACATGTAGCGTACACTTTAATTTCAGGAAAATTGGCTGTTTACTAAATCCGGTGTTCAACTGCTTGGGTTTATTAGAAAAGAAAAAAAAATAATAATAATAACTTTAGGGTTTAAGTTTGGGTAGATAAATTTAAAAGACGTTTTATGCTCAATTATACAATAAAATGCAGTAAAACAGTAATATTGAGAAATATTATTGTAATTTAAAAGAACAGCTTCAGTTTTCTTTTTGAATATATTTTAAAATGTAATTTCCTGTGATGGCAAAGCTGAATTTTCAGCAGCCATTACTCCAGTCTTCGGTGTCACATGATCCTTCAGAAATCACGCTAATATGCTGATCTGGTGCAGAAACATTTCAAGAAGCATTTCTTTTTTTTTCCCTCACTTTATTTACAAATTTTCAAGTATTACAATTTTTTTCAATATTTCAACAACACAGTTTAGATAACATTTTAACACTAGGTATAAAGAAAAGGGATCCGAATAAGAAATAGGAGACTAAGAAACTATCAAAATAACAGATACAATCAATTATTCCCGAGTAGTAAAGCGCAATTAGTTATCCCTAAAAAAATACACAAATTACCCTCAGCAACCCCCCACCCCACCCAAAAAATAAATAAATAATTAAATAAAATAAAAATAAATAAATGAAAACACATTCTGCACTTGTGCCAGTTAGTAAGAGAAAATGAAACACTACCTAATACAAGTGTGGTCACCCACTAGGGGGAAATTGAATAAAATCATTATTTTCAGTTGAGCAGGGGGGTATACGTTTCCATATACTCAAGAAAAGAGCCCCAAATTTTATAAAAGTTCTTTGAAGAGCCCTTCAGTGAATGTCTAATCAATTCCAGTTTGATAAAGTGAAAAATCTCTTTAATCCACATTGAGTGGGTAGGCGACGTAGATGATTTCCAATGCATTAGAATCAAACGTCTAGCCAGAAGTGTTACAAAGGCCACAAAATCTGCCTTGTAACCTATGTGATGAACTGGTAAGGGAAGTGTACCGAAGAGTGCTGTTATCGCTACAGGTTTGATTATTATCCCAACTACCTGAGATACTGTCTCAAATATTTGAACCCAATATCCATGTAAACTTGGGCAGAACCAGAACATATGTGCCAAGGTTGCGGGACTCTGACGGCAACGGTCACAGATAGGATCAACATCTGAGTAAATTTTAGATAGTCTGACCTTAGTCCAATGAGTGCGGTGGAGTATTTTGCATTGGATCCATCCATGATTGGCACATAAAGATGAGGAATGTACCCTGTATAAGATACTTTCCCATAATTCCTCTGGAATATCTTCTGATAAATCTTCTTCCCACTGAGATTTTATAGATGTTAGTGAACTTCTATGTAGGGAACATATTTTGTCATAAATATATGAAATCATCCCTTTCCCAATAGACCTCGGTTCTAGGAAAGAGTCCAAGGGAGTTGTAGTGGGGAGACTAGGGAATTGAGGATGCTTATCACGGATAAAACTGCGAACCTGCAAATACCGGAAAAAAATGTTTTGGGGCATTGAAAACTTATCTGAGAGCTGTTGAAAGGATGCAAAAACATCATCTATATATAAATCTTTAAATGTAGATATCCCGTATGTTGCCCATTGGGAAAAAGTCCTGTCCATCATTGATGATGGAAAAACTAAATTTGATGCTAGAGGAGCAGACATAGAAAAAGCTTGTAATCCATAAT
>NW_015505371.1:230119-237822 GCF_001515645.1 Sinocyclocheilus grahami
ATAGTTCTTAAAATGATTGTTGATTAATATGGGATCTGTTGTTATCCCTGAGGGCGTTCGTATCTGGAGAATAAGGTGGGAAGTTGATTCCTGCCTTAGCTGTAGGGCTAAAAGCCTACCTGCTTTGTCACCCTCTTCATAATACCTAGACTTAGTTTTAAGTAATCAAGAAGCATTTCTTATTGACATCAATGTTGAAAACAGCTGTGCTGATTAATATTTCTGTGTGAAACCATGACACATTTTTTCAGTATTCTTTGAGGAACAGAAAGTCTATTTGAATGTTCTTTTCTGACTATGTAAAAGCCTGTCACTTTTGATCAATTTAATGCGTCCTTGCTAAATAGAAGTCATCATTTCTGTAAAAAAAAAAAAAATCGTACTGATACAGAAAGTCTATTTGAATGTTCTTTTCTGACTATGTAAAAGCCTGTCACTTTTGATCAATTTAATGCGTCCTTGCTAAAAAAAAAGTCATCATTTTTGTAAAAAAAAAAAAATCGTACTGATTTTACTGACTTTGAACATCAAAAAGTGACTTCTTTTGATAATAAAAAGGCCACACATGCCAAAATCTCAGAACTCGGTTGAACAACATTAATATTACACTCTTAAAAATAAAGGTGCTTCACGATGCCATAGAATAATCTTTTTGTCTAAATGGTTCCATAAAGAACCTTTAACATCTGAAGAACCTTTCTGTTTCACAAAAGGTTCTTTATGGCGAAATAAGGTTCTTCAGATTACTAAAAGTTAAGAAAGAGATGGTTCTTTAAAGAACCTTTGACTGAATGGTTCTTTGTGGAACCAAAAATGGTTCTTCTATGGCATCGCTTGAAGAACCTTTTGAAGCACCTTTATTTTTAAGAGTGTATGTGTTTATTTTGTGAATGGCAATAATTATATCAGACTGAAAAAATCTTGTGCTTGTATTCTAAATGTCCATCTCTCATTGTTGTTTCAGCTGTGGAATCTAGCTGCCAAATGTGTTAAACCAGATTTTACATGAATACAGTGTTTCTGAAAGAAACATATAAAATATATATTATATATATATATAAGATATTCCCTACGATGTTTAAATTCTCTGAATTGTTGCAGAAATGAGAGCATACTCACAGCAGGCGTTTGACTTGGTTCCAAGGTTATTACTGGGGATGCCAAAATAGTTATCAAAGAGATGTGGCCAACCATTATTGTCTCCTAGAAGAAAGACAACAAGAAGTAAAGGATTACTGAATCAAACACACGTTGCTTGTCATTACTAACAAAGCTAATAGCTGCGGCACAGATGTTCACAGGTGTGACAGAGAACACACTTAGCACAGCAAAGACCACAATGGAAAATTCAAATGGCTAAGAACCATTTTGCAGGGTCTTTGGTTTAACAAATGTGCCTCCACTCATTCTCTCATGGGAAGTTGCATAATACATAATAATGCATTTGGGTTTGTTCTTTTTTAAGAATCATGTTAACCTACTCAGCAACCCCTGTCAATCATCTTGACACTGTTTGCCAACTACAAAAGTTGTGGAGGAAATGAAGCAGGTGGCATGCAAATAGGTGTGACTTTTGTGGCGTTTCCTGTCTCCTGACACCTCACACTTAACATCTCAAACAAATTAAAATCAACCTTCCGGCTTACTCAATATACCTTCATCAATCACTGTCAGGGTAATCTCATTCGTATTTGTAGGTATTCAAATGCAAAGTGTTCATGTACAATATCACTCAAAAATTTGGGGTCAGTAAGATTTTTTAAAGGAGTTTTTCAAAAAATGAGAATTAATTTGCATAGATGGATTAAACTGATTTTTAAATTTTTTTTTAATCTATTTAAAATAAATACTGTTCTTCTGACGTTTTATTTACGGCAGGGATTGTAGGTACATTCAGGGGAGTGAATGTACAGTGCTCTCTCCCACCTTCAATACCACGACCGAGGTGCCCTTGAGCAAGGCACCGAACCCCCAACTGCTCCCCGGGCACCGCAGCATAAATGGCTGCCCACTGCTCCGGGTGTGTGTTCACGGTGTGTGTGTTCACTGCTGTGTGTGTGCACTTTGGATGGGTTAAATGCAGAGCACTAATTCTAAGTATGGGTCACCATACTTGGCCACATATCACGTCACTCTTGAGTAGCATATTAGAATGATTTCTAAAGGGTCATGTGACACTGAAGACTGGAGTAATGGCTGCTGAAAATTCAGCTTTGCCATCACAGGAATAAATTATATTTTCAAATAGAAAACTGTTATTTTAAATTGTAATAATATTTCACAATATTGCTGTTTTAACTGTATCCATCCTTGTGAGCATATAAGATCAGATGTCTTTCAAAAACATTATTATTAGTAGTAGTATTATTAGTATTTATTTATTTATTTTTTACATACATTTTAGTATGTTACGGTAAACACTTACAGAACAGGACTAAGAACAAGAATTGATATGTGACTATCTACAAATAATAATGAGATTATAATGATAATAATGTAACACTAATGACATTTTGAAGCCCAGTACACATGCGGTTTACCACTGCAGACACAAGTCTGAAACTATTTCTGAAATATAGAATGCAATGATGTTAAAGGTAAACTTAAGCTGGAATCTTAATGCCAACCATGTCCAATGGTTCAACGAAAAGCACATTCTCAGCCTGACCATCTTATTAATAATCCAGGTACCTCACTGAGCATCGACCTCACAGCCTAAATGGTCAACACAGGGGGAACCTGACCTGCTAACAAGACCTGCCAAAGGCCCGGGGAGCTGCAATGTCCTTCTGCATTTAATTAAACACATGCAGTGCTGTGCATTAAAAGTCTGGCAAAAAGATTTCACCATTCAGTCATGTGCCATAGTGCAAACCAAGAAAAATGCATCAGATTTTCTTCACAGTGTTTTTGTTGTACAGTATGGTTGTTTCTTTAATGATGACCACTTTAATTAAAGCTTAAACATTCTGTGTAATGTGAAGGTCACATTTGGAATTTATTTACGCTACTTTTACCCTTGTCCCAGACTCAGACTTTCAATTATTAAAAAAATAATAATAAATATATAAAAATAATTTCAAACTACATAATCTAAACAAATAAACATAATCATGTAAATATTAATTGAAGTAAAACATTAACATGTTTAATATTTAATGTTTTAAAAAATAGCCATCCCACACTTCCACTGCATTTAATATTTTCCACCACAATTTTACCCCAATAATATTTTTATTGAACACATTTTCAATCAAACTGTATCTTTGTTTTCAAATTATGCAAAAAAAAAAAATGGTTTTGTGTGATGGAAATGACTTGTTCGTGATGCTTCAGAAACAAAATGACAGAATTCTCCTAAGATGCATTTATACCCACAGTTGTTACTTATTAGCAGATAAAAAAGAACCTTTAACATCTGAAGAACCTTTCTGTTTCACAAAAGGTTCTTTATGGCGAAATAAGGTTCTTCAGATTACTAAAAGTTAAGAAAGAGATGGTTCTTTAAAGAACCTTTGACTGAATGGTTCTTTGTGGAACCAAAAATGGTTCTTCTATGGCATCGCTTGAAGAACCTTTTGAAGCACCTTTATTTTTAAGAGTGTATGTGTTTATTTTGTGAATGGCAATAATTATATCAGACTGAAAAAATCTTGTGCTTGTATTCTAAATGTCCATCTCTCATTGTTGTTTCAGCTGTGGAATCTAGCTGCCAAATGTGTTAAACCAGATTTTACATGAATACAGTGTTTCTGAAAGAAACATATAAAATATATTATATATATATATATATAAGATATTCCCTACGATGTTTAAATTCTCTGAATTGTTGCAGAAATGAGAGCATACTCACAGCAGGCGTTTGACTTGGTTCCAAGGTTATTACTGGGGATGCCAAAATAGTTATCAAAGAGATGTGGCCAACCATTATTGTCTCCTAGAAGAAAGACAACAAGAAGTAAAGGATTACTGAGTCAAACACATGTTGCTTGTCATTACTAACAAAGCTAATAGCTGCGGCACAGATGTTCACAGGTGTGACAGAGAACACACTTAGCACAGCAAAGACCACAATGGAAAATTCAAATGGCTAAGAACCATTTTGCAGGGTCTTTGGTTTAACAAATGTGCCTCCACTCATTCTCTCATGGGAAGTTGCATAATACATAATAATGCATTTGGGTTTGTTCTTTTTTAAGAATCATGTTAACCTACTCAGCAACCCCTGTCAATCATCTTGACACTGTTTGCCAACTACAAAAGTTGTGGAGGAAATGAAGCAGGTGGCATGCAAATAGGTGTGACTTTTGTGGCGTTTCCTGTCTCCTGACACCTCACACTTAACATCTCAAACAAATTAAAATCAACCTTCCGGCTTACTCAATACACCTTCATCAATCACTGTCAGGGTAATCTCATTCGTATTTGTAGGTATTCAAATGCAAAGTGTTCATGTACAATATCACTCAAAAATTTGGGGTCAGTAAGATTTTTTAAAGGAGTTTTTCAAAAAATGAGAATTAATTTGCATAGATGGATTAAACTGATTTTTAAATTTTTTTTTAATCTATTTAAAATAAATACTGTTCTTCTGACGTTTTATTTACGGCAGGGATTGTAGGTACATTCAGGGGAGTGAATGTACAGTGCTCTCTCCCACCTTCAATACCACGACCGAGGTGCCCTTGAGCAAGGCACCGAACCCCCAACTGCTCCCCGGGCACCGCAGCATAAATGGCTGCCCACTGCTCCGGGTGTGTGTTCACGGTGTGTGTGTTCACTGCTGTGTGTGTGCACTTTGGATGGGTTAAATGCAGAGCACTAATTCTAAGTATGGGTCACCATACTTGGCCACATATCACGTCACTCTTGAGTAGCATATTAGAATGATTTCTAAAGGGTCATGTGACACTGAAGACTGGAGTAATGGCTGCTGAAAATTCAGCTTTGCCATCACAGGAATAAATTATATTTTCAAATAGAAAACTGTTATTTTAAATTGTAATAATATTTCACAATATTGCTGTTTTAACTGTATCCATCCTTGTGAGCATATAAGATCAGATGTCTTTCAAAAACATTATTATTAGTAGTAGTATTATTAGTATTTATTTATTTATTTTTTACATACATACATTTTAGTATGTTACGGTAAACACTTACAGAACAGGACTAAGAACAAGAATTGATATGTGACTATCTACAAATAATAATGAGATTATAATGATAATAATGTAACACTAATGACATTTTGAAGCCCAGTACACATGCGGTTTACCACTGCAGACACAAGTCTGAAACTATTTCTGAAATATAGAATGCAATGATGTTAAAGGTAAACTTAAGCTGGAATCTTAATGCCAACCATGTCCAATGGTTCAACGAAAAGCACATTCTCAGCCTGACCATCTTATTAATAATCCAGGTACCTCACTGAGCATCGACCTCACAGCCTAAATGGTCAACACAGGGGGAACCTGACCTGCTAACAAGACCTGCCAAAGGCCCGGGGAGCTGCAATGTCCTTCTGCATTTAATTAAACACATGCAGTGCTGTGCATTAAAAGTCTGGCAAAAAGATTTCACCATTCAGTCATGTGCCATAGTGCAAACCAAGAAAAATGCATCAGATTTTCTTCACAGTGTTTTTGTTGTACAGTATGGTTGTTTCTTTAATGATGACCACTTTAATTAAAGCTTAAACATTCTGTGTAATGTGAAGGTCACATTTGGAATTTATTTACGCTACTTTTACCCTTGTCCCAGACTCAGACTTTCAATTATTAAAAAAATAATAATAAATATATAAAAATAATTTCAAACTACATAATCTAAACAAATAAACATAATCATGTAAATATTAATTGAAGTAAAACATTAACATGTTTAATATTTAATGTTTTAAAAAATAGCCATCCCACACTTCCACTGCATTTAATATTTTCCACCACAATTTTACCCCAATAATATTTTTATTGAACACATTTTCAATCAAACTGTATCTTTGTTTTCAAATTATGCAAAAAAAAAAATGGTTTTGTGTGATGGAAATGACTTGTTCGTGATGCTTCAGAAACAAAATGACAGAATTCTCCTAAGATGCATTTATACCCACAGTTGTTACTTATTAGCAGATAAATTGAACAAGTGACCAGTGTGATTTAACAAGACTTTAATTATTAAAAGTCCACAGGACCAAAGGTGCCCATGTACTGCATTTTTTAATACAAATAAAAGTGGACTCTTCCAGGTCTACAAAGAACAATATTAGGGCTGCAACTAACAATTATTTTGATAATCGATTCGTTGGCCAATTATTTTTTCGATTAATTGGATTAAAAACCAACAATTTTATTTTTTTATTTTATTGACAAAAACACACTATTCCACATTCTGCCCAATGTCCTTAAAACAAACGTTCCAACTGAATGCTATGAAAACATGGTGCTTAACAATTTATTAGCCCCCCTGCCATAATAAAGAGAAAACACATTTTAGGAATTTTAGGAATCTGTCAAAAAATGGTTTAAATAATTTTTTTACTTTTATTTATTCACATAACAAAAATGGCCTCCTATGCCCTTCGTAGCTTGCATTCTTGCTGGCATTGTTTGATGCCAGCAAGAATGACTGTAATGACTGATGACTGTAATCTGAAAACAAAAACACTATAAAGCTCTCTGCCTTTCTTTCATAGATAACAGCAATAATTATATTATAGCATTGGAAACAGTCTACTACTGTTACTAAAGAGCTTATGCATATTGGAGGACTAACCCATGCAGAAAGCTAAACAATTATTTTGGTAATCACCACACTCTAAAAATGCTGGGTTAAATACAACCCAGTGCTGGGTAAAATAGGGACAAACCCAGCAATTGGGCTGTTTTGACCCAGCAGTTGGGTTACTACCCAGAAGGTTGGGTTAAACATTTAACCCAACCGCTGGGTCAAAACAGCCCAATTGCTGGGTTTGTCCCTATTTTACCCAGCACTGGGTTGTATTTAACCCAGCATTTTTTAGAGTGCAGTACTGTTAGTTTAGAGCAGCAGTGGCACAAACCATAATTTGTTAAAAACCTTAAATACATTTGTTTTAATCCATTTGTTAAGCATTGTATATAGTGAATATAGTTTAAATCTCTGCATTAAAAATTAAAATAATAATAAAGATGATAAAGACGGATAAAATCACAAACTCAATGGTAACCAATAGGTAGCCTAAGAGTAATGTTCTGCAGGAACACGTTCACTTTGACCACAGTCACGTCATAGCCCGATTCGGACGGTAATTGTTTCTCATATGGACGTCTGTAAAAATAAATGTACTTATCACCTCAGTGATAAAACTCATGGATTCCGAATAGCGCTTAATGTCATTTCTTTATCCTGTTAAAGGCGGTGTTGAAGCGTCTGAGATTTATATTCAGACAATTACACGCTGTTATCCCCTTACAGCTCCTACTCTCATAAAATATGCGCAATGCATGTTGACCTTTAAACCTCTATTTAACTTTCAACAACAGATATTTCAGCACAATTAATGTTTTTGCGCTGATTATTAATTGTCTCTGTTTTCCGTCTGTCTGACGCGCTGGCGCTCATTCAGTAAAGATTACAATTTAACACAGACTGTCCGGACGGACCTTTATGCAAAAATGGAAATGCTCGCGTGAATTTGTGACATTTATACATAAGGATAT
>NW_015505371.1:241906-259349 GCF_001515645.1 Sinocyclocheilus grahami
ATTTGTTAAGCATTGTATATAGTGAATATAGTTTAAATCTCTGCATTAAAAATTTAAATAATAATAAAGATGATAAAGACGGATAAAATCACAAACTCAATGGTAACCAATAGGTAGCCTAAGAGTAATGTTCTGCAGGAACACGTTCACTTTGACCACAGTCACGTCATAGCCCGATTCGGACGGTAATTGTTTCTCATATGGACGTCTGTAAAAATAAATGTACTTATCACCTCAGTGATAAAACTCATGGATTCCGAATAGCGCTTAATGTCATTTCTTTATCCTGTTAAAGGCGGTGTTGAAGCGTCTGATATTTATATTCAGACAATTACACGCTGTTATCCCCTTACAGTTCCTACTCTCATAAAATATGCGCAATGCATGTTGACCTTTAAACCTCTATTTAACTTTCAACAACAGATATTTCAGCACAATTAATGTTTTTGCGCTGATTATTAATTGTCTCTGTTTTCCGTCTGTCTGACGCGCTGGCGCTCATTCAGTAAAGATTACAATTTAACACAGACTGTCCGGACGGACCTTTATGCAAAAATGGAAATGCTCGCGTGAATTTGTGACATTAATACAAAAGGATATGACCGTTAACTGAAAGTGTTTTTGCGCGGAGGACGCACACGCATCTGTTAAAGCGCCTGACAGGGCAAGCCATTGCGCTAATGCCTTAGTTTAAAGCTTAAAATAAAGAATTCTCATGTTTTGGGTAGCTTGGGTCACGTAACTCTCCTGTAGCATCTCATTCTGTTATCTCCACTATTTTAGATGCATTTTGTCCATAGAAATAAGTAATTCAGTGCTTTAATTTGACGCGACCGGCTGAAGTTGGACAAGTATGTAAACTCCGTTGGACGTGTCGTGCACTGTGGGCAGAACCGATTAATCGATAATGAGAATCGATTATTTTCATAATCGATAATAATCGATTTTATCGATTAGTTGTTGCAGCCCTAAACAATATAACTAAACCGAAACCATATTCACAAGGTTGTAGGGACAATTATAGAGATGTTGTCTTAAAAGATTTTATGTAATAAAAATAGTGTTCTTTGTTTGCACGTTACTATAACTGAAATCAGCCTGAGAAAGAAAACTGATTTTCTAAAGAATCTCAGCAATTCTAACTCAGCAGTGCTCTTTCTCTTCCGTTTGAATATTAAATTCAGCCAAGTTCAGACATATGAGAATGTCTTCTGAGGTCTTTAACGATAAACATATTTCATTTTACTTAGTGTTTAAGGATAAATGAAATGACTTCTGTGATGCTGAAACATCAACACTTTGCTTGCATAGCTCATTATCCATCAATTTTCTATGGTGTTCCTTTCGTGTCATGAAGGTAATTGATTATGCATGGGTGAAATGCAAATGTTAATTAAACATCTAAGCTGTGCTACAAAGACCTCAAACAGTCTTTGTAGTAAATAAACTTTTCCAAGAAGGTGAGCAATGTCAGGCAGCCGATACTTACTGTAGTTCAACTCTATTTTAGATGACTTTTTTATACTGTACATACAGCACTTATATAAAGTAACATATATTCTTGAAATTGCATCAAACATTTTTTTGTTTGTTTGTTTTGTTTACATCATAACACAATTTCAATCTAGGTATATTCAAAGTAAATCAATCTCTCATTTAAACTAAAATGGTAGGGCTGATGACTTTCATAAACTGTAATGGAAAAAAATGGATACCATTCAAACGTTCATAAACAACCTGGCACCCTAAAGAAATAAATGTCTGCACTTCACAACAATTTAAATGAGAGAGAGAGAGAGAGAGAGAGAGAGGGTTTGAAACGACATGAGGGTGAGTAATTAATGACATAATTAAAATTTTTGGGTGAACTATCCCTTTAAAGTTGGATTTTAAAACCTATTGAAATAATGAAATGATAATCGTTGGGAGTTTCCAATCACAAAATTAAGACAAACTTCAGCTACTGTCAATGGAGCATAATATGTTATCATTTACATTATTATCATTATTATTATTATTATTTAGGCTTTGCAAAGTTTGAGAATTTTCAAGTTCTGCAAAATAAGATTTTCATAAGACAAATGACTTTGACGAAACTAAGAAGGCTCAAGATTAAAAATATTTAAATTAAAATTATTTTTTTTTACTTCATTAAAATTGTTAATTGATTTGGGATGTAGAAAATATAACTTGTAAGTCCAGCACTTGAACTCAGCACGACTATTGTATGCTTTATTAATAATGAGATAGAATGAGTCAGTGTGCTTGAATAATTCAATACACTGTCTAAAACTAGACAGTTGCCATAACAGTAACTTTAAAATGTGACCTTTGGGGAAGACATCATGACATGACTGAATTCAGTGCTTTCATAGCATCCTTTCCACTAAATTACCATTATCTGGTTATTTTAAAGCAGTATGGCTGTATCCTTCACTGCCTATGGTATCTAACAATCATGCATGCAACAGCTGGCGGAAAAGAATAAAAATCATCAGAAAATGTATTTATAAATGTTATACATTTATAAATGTATGATTACATTTCCACAGAGAAATAACATTATTCCATTCCTTTTTTACTCACAATTTGTACAGTGTCCCAACTGTTTTGGAATTGGGTTTGTGTATTTCTTGGTCTAAAACCTTGCAAACAAAACCACAAAACCTACAAAAACACTGTCTTTTCAATCACTGACTGACTGGCTGGGCAGCTGCCTTCAGCTTCAGACACAGCCAGTTTGAAAACAGGAGTACAAAGACTGGGAAACAATTGAACAATTTAACACAGTTTTTGAGTTGAGGAGAGAAACTATTGGAGATATTACCTAAAATTGCATTGAAAGCTCCAAATGTACTGTACTACAAATGTACTCTTAATCAGAACTGATTGGGCTGATGCTCCATTATAAAAACATGTATGATGCACTACAGTTTGAGGGTGGTAAGAATGTTTTTGAAAGAAAATTCTCACAAAGGTTGCATTTAATTGATCATATGTTTACAATAAATAATAATAATAATTATATATATATATATATATATATAGCTGAATCTTGGTGCTTTAGAAACATTTATTTTCACTTATATTTTTACTTTTTTATTATGTTGAAATAATTCAAAATAATTTGAAACATATACTTAAAATAAAAGTCTAAAAAACATTACAAATAGGACTGAAAATTTGAAAAGTGCATCTTTTCCTAAACTTTCAACCTTTGAGGCTCTTTAGCTTTGAGAGGACTAAAACAATGATTCCTTATGACTTTCACCATGTTTTTAATTGCTTTGAGTGCTAAGACTTCATTGCAAGGGACAAAAAGTTTGTCCAGAATGTATAAAGAGTGACAGAGGAACATTTTTCAGTACTCCAATCTACCCAACCTTTCATTTCATACCCTCGTTTACTATAAAAAATTATGAGAAAATGATGGGACCATTAGACAGCAGAAAGAAAATGTATCAATCTGGGCCATTTTCAAACAAAGACGTCCCTCTACTTTCTCTCTCTTCGATGGGTTTCTAAGTTTGACAGGTTTTTTTTTCTAGGGCCAACCGAAAGAAGATGAGAACCATGAAATGGCAGCTTTGAAAAACGCAAGATGAGAAAGATAACTATAATTAATGTGCCTGAGAAAAGCCTTGACACATACTCTGTTCCGCATACTGAGACTCAGGCTAATTATGACACAGTTGTGTTAGTCAGCAGATGTTCCTGTACATGACAAATTGCCCTAACCACATTCCATCATTTCTTTATTAAGCTACAGATCAGTGCTTCATGGTGCTGCAAGACTGTGTGCCAAAGGCTACTGAGAAAGTGTTAGTATCAATGCTTAGAAACAAATGAATTAAAGTAATAGTGCACCCAAAAAAAAATTACAGTGAAAAAAGAAAATGTTCAATGAATACTGAAACGAATGACTTCTTATTGGTCTTTTCCTCACGCAGAATTATTGTATGACTTAAAAAGACTTTTGATATATAATGCACAAGTCATATGGACTACTTTTATGGTGCTTTTATGATCTTTTTATGTTTATTTTAGAGTTTGATGTTGTCAGTATTCTTTAAACCTCACATGGGCTATTTTACACCGTAAATCTATGATCCAAACGTGTATTTCTAGAAGTACACTACCTTTTTATTTGATGTTGTCAGTATTCTTTAAACCTCACATGGGCTATTTTACACCTTAAATCTATGATCCAAACGTGTATTTCTAGAAGTACACTACCTTTTTTAAAAAATGGGGTCGGTAAAGTTTTATAATGTTTTTGAAATACATCTCTTCTGCTTACCAAGGCTACATTTATTTGATAAAAATATAGTAAAAACAGTAATACTGTGAATTATTACTATAGTTTATTACAAATGTTTTCTATTTGAATACATTTTCAAATGTAATTTATTCCTGTGATGGCAAAGCTACATTTTCAGCATCATTACTCCAGTCTTCAGTGTCACATGATCCTTCAGAAATCATGCTAATATGCTGATTTTATGTTAAAAAAACATTTCTTATTATTATCAATGTTGAAATGAGAATTCATTTGAAACATTTTATAACATCTCAAATATCTTTACTGATACTTTTAATTTAATGCATCCTTGCTGAATAAAAAATATTAATTTATTTCTAAAAATAAAAAATACTTACTGACCTTAAGTAGTGTTTGGTATGTACTATGAATATACAGTGAGAAATCACTTTCACTCTAGAACTGTGGCAACTTCCACTGTGCTAAATTTAACACATTAGCCTTATTCGCATATCACAGCAGACTTTTTATTTTTCTCAAGGGACAAATGCCAAACGTCAAAGGTAACATCGCTGCTCGTTTCAGCTGCTGTTCTGCGACCTCAGATCCTAATGCCCCTTAGCTTGCAACTGAAGTAAAGGTTGTAAACAAGCTTAATAATCTTCAACAAAAAAAACATGTAAATGCTATTTGGTAAATCATATTGCAAATTACATTTTAAAATATATTAAATAGAAAACAGAAGGCAGGGACTTTTCAAAAACATTTCAAAAACATACCAACCTCAAACTTTTGAACAATAGTGTACTTCACATAGCTTGCAATACTTCAAGCTCAAAATTGGAAGGACTTTTACCAGACTCTTCTTCTAAGTATGTTGGAATCCAGAGATAGAGATAACAGATACATGATTAAGACATCTTGCTCTAATCTTATGGTTCATCCTCAGCTTGTTCCCTCTGTCCTGATGAATTCTGTCAGATATTTCCCGCTGGACCTCTCAATCACCAGTGAACTCAGAACTGTTAAAAAATACAGCAGAAACACACACTCCCCCATTCGCCACTACTGGGCAATCACAACTCACACTTATTATGTTTAAACTCATTCTCTGATGCACAGATGTAAATAATGTCAATTTCAAAACCCCTTCAGATCAACAGCAATGATCGTCACCCCAATAAGATAAACACAAGCTTGAAACGATTAAAAAATATACTCGCCGATGCAACTTTGAAACAGTCATTAAAGGTTTGCAGTATATTTTCATATTCATTCTACGCGTTCAAGTCACTCAATGTCATATTTAATTTCTGAATTATAATGACAGTGTGAAATCCAAGCTAGTCAGAGTTATATGCATTTCTTTCCGATGCATCTCAGATGTCTAGCCCAAGATACATGGATGGAGATTACAAATACACAAATAGAGAGAGAGGTAGAAAGCATAGATATGTATACGTAGATGCCTCATTAGCGACTGTTTCTATGGGCCGCTATACGTAAGCTGTCCGCCATTTTCGAAGGGTCGACTTGACATGGGCTGCATACGCGTTCCAAGATAGGAAGGCATCAAGGCACGTCCGAATTCAATGTTAGCTTCAGTTCCTGTCTCCTGAGATGCCTTCATCTGGCCGGTTTTTGAAGGCAGCATAGATGTATCCTTCGCTGCCTTTGATATCCCATAGAACTGGGTTTGTTGCTCCCTCAGCTAAGTAAAGTATTGCTAGCTGTTCCAGCTTTGGAACATGCTGCAGGTCGAGCCTCCTCTCTTTTGAGAACTAGGGATGCTGCTCCCTCAGCTAAGTAACTGCTAGCTGTTCCACCTTTGGAACATGCTGCAGGTCGAGCCTCCTCTCTTTTGAGAACTAGGGGTGCTGCTCCCTCAGCTAAGTAACTGCTAGCTGTTCCACCTTTGGAACATGCTGTAGGTTGAGCTCCCTCTCGATTGAGAGCTGGATGTTTGCTCCCTCAGCTACAGATTTACTGCTAGCCACTCCAGCATTATAAGCCTTAAGATCGAGTTGATGACTTCTCAAACATAGCGTTTTGGGATGCACCATTTCCATCTATGGGCTGCTCTTTCAGAGTGCCACGAGAACCCCTTAGAACGGTATTGTTTAAAATCCATGTTATGGTAAGTGTGCACGTGAAGTCTTTGTACACTTTCTAAAATCCACACTGTGGTAAGTTCGCACGCTAGTACTCTGCGTTCTTTTCTAGAATCCTGTATGGTAAGAGCTACGCGCAGCAGCTTCGTGCTCTTTCTGAGTGGTTTAAAACCCCGGTTCCGCCTCAACCTATGTATCCTCTAGATACCTACTTTAACAGGGTGTTGCTACTAGGGGTCTGTTGAGACAGTTCCTTTAGCATATACAGAGAAACGTGCGGTAGCCCCTGTGTGACAGGCCAAGACTAGTATGATTCTAGGATCTTGGTCGTATTCCCTTAAAGGAATCTATTCCTGATTCTAAGCCTTGAGCTTTAACCGGGCCCAGGAGTTCTGGCCATAGCAGATAAGTATTTTTTGGGTATGTAGCCTAGGCCTTTGGCCGTAGAGAATAATGTCACTGACAGCCATCTAACGTCAAAGGGGCAACTCCCATGGCAATATGGTAGAGTTGGTACTTAGTGCTCGCCATGTCTCAGGTTCATTATGTATCCATGATTCCCTGAGTAGGGAACGAGACACTGCGTCCTCTAGGTTTCTTGCCATGCTGCGGACACAAGATTCAGACGAAGAAGTGGATGATGTGTTCTCCCGGCGCCTATTTATACTATAGTCGCACCGGTATTGACGTCATGGCTGTCGCCGGCCAACGTGTTGTTGGTGTTTTTCAATGTATGCTTCAGACACGGGTCACGACGAGGCGTTCCCCATAGTAACCCCTAGAGGACGCAGTGTCTCGTTCCCTACTCAGGGAACCATGGTTACATAAGTAACCTGAGATGTTCTTCGGGAATTTAAATCCCGGTGGTTTTTACAACCATTGACTGTGCAGGATTTTGGCATCTTCGAATATTCATTGATTATTATGGTGAATGACGTCAAGTTGACCGTTAGAGATGGCGGACGCGTCTACGTGCTTGGCACAGTCGAATGGGGAATCGACCTATACATATCTATGGTAGAAACAGACAAACGCATTTTATACACAGGCCTCACCTTACCTGGATTGTTGCAATCACTCCAAAACCTTTTTAAAATGCAGCTTATATACAACTTGCACATCCTTATTTGTGCATATATTGCCTAGAGAAAATATGATATTTAATATTGACAGCATATATATAACAAATGTACAATTTATTTAAACACAATCCCATATCATTTACTTGATCAGTAAATGATGGAGATAATTCGTCTAATAAAAAAAAGAATATGGCAAACATATTGATATATAATGAAATTATATATAATGAAATGCAAATGGGACCAATCATTTCCATAAATGTCCATAAAATTCAGGTGTACTCTGGTCACGTGCACTATGGCTATTGTTAGCTCAAAATGTGACAACGTAATTGTAATTTTACAATTATTATTCTATGAACATCAAAGGATTCTGAAAATCTGTACAGCTCTAAAGTACACAAGTAAAAGTGCTTACATTTTGGAAGCTGTTCATAAGTTTTTACTGAACATAATTTATACAAATATAAAGATGTATGTGCTTTAAAATTATATGACAAATACGAATAATGAATACTAATGAGATCAAGTTGCACATTCTTACCACAATTCTCACACTGTAAAATGAACTGTTATTTATTTATTTTGGCTGCAGAAGCTCATACTGCTTCAAAAATTAATCATATCATGTCTAGGCACAGAAAAAAGCATACCGTTCATCTCTACATTAAGCTCACAAAGATCTTTTAATGTTTATTAAACACTTTCTTCTTGATTTAAACAAAATGGTCTTACTTACTAAGATATAAGCTTTGATACATATTTCATCAAAACTATCTAAAATCCATAAACAAAGTTCTGGATGATAGGGTCCATCACTTGTAGAGTCAAAAGCTTTGTGAACATTAATACTTGCAAAATGTATGTTTATGTTGCTTCAAAAAACAAACAAAAAAAACCTGTTAATACCGCTTCAAGAGTACTAGATGATTGAGACTAACCTCTTATTTAACTTCCTGATTATGTTTCATTAAGAAGATCTATTTTGAAATATAATGCATTATTCATCCGTCCCTCTATGAACTACTGCACACTCAAGCATACCTGAATAACAATGTATCTAGTTTTGTAAATGTTTAAGCACAGCATTTGCATATACTTAATTATATAATTTCTATGATGTATTTTTTATTCATGTAGGGCTATGAATATGCAAAGCATGCATACTGCATGAATGCATCAAGATATACTACACTTTTATATGTAACAAGACATACTTCAAAAGACTCTACATGCAGTGCAATGAAGAAGCAAAAAGAGATAGATAGATAGATAGATAGATAGATAGATAGATAGATAGATAGATAGATAGATAGATAGATAGACAGATAGACAGATAGACAGATGATAGAACTATCAGTTAATGCACATCATTATTTCCTCACTGCTTTTTCATTACATTTCAGTGCAGAAAATGTACCACATACAGTAAATCCAATCACTTTCCAATCACATGCCTGCAGGGAACTGGTGGGGCGTGACCAAGGTTACGGGGTCCACTGAGATACAGTTAATCAATTATTACATTAGCACATTCATCTTTGTTAAATCTCCATACACCCTTTGCTGTTTTAAATCAATTTATTTTGGCTTATCATTATGGCACCCTCATAGACCTCCCACAGTCCTTTCACAGATTGGTTGATGCATATTGCACGGAAAACTGGAATGCGCTTGTGAAAAACTGCAAACTTCAATGAGACTGGAAACACAAATGTTTAAAAGGAACAGTCTTAAAAATATGAGTGTTTGTGAAAAGGAACCTATCACTGGATTGGGGAAAGTTTGCATAATTCATGTTGCAAAAAAAAAAAAAGGATTAGGGTTGTACTTCAGTGTGACACAAATTTTGTCCCATTTAAAATGCTAACCTGCCAACCCCACAAAATGAAAAGATTGTGCAAGGGCTAATGCATCCAACATTATTTTACTAGTTTTATTTAATGGTACCTTGGTTAAAAATATACAGTTCTACAATGAAATTGTAAATTACTTATAAATAATGACTTGGTAATTGGTTTGTAATGAATGGACACTGAATCAATGCACACGGCATTCTGCATTATCAGCCAACTAAACAAAATGGATAGGATAGATTTTCATCTTGTGCATTGCTAAAACAAAACAAAAGTGACACATTCAGCATACGAGAATTAATGATAATTTGCTCACTGAATCCTTTAACCAATTTATCAGAGACTAAAGTATTTTCAGCAGTTGCCTGGAGTCACATATCCAACTGTGCATCAAGATCTTGTTGATGTGCTGTTCTTTTAAACTAGAAGACTATTAATCATATACTGAGATGGCTGATACTTGCAATAAAAGAAAATCAATTTAATATAAACAATCGTAACTTGTAACGAGAAACAAAGACCTTTGGAGACATTACCTTCTCAAAAAAAAATTTTTAATGAGAAAAAAACTAAATTCTCCTTAAAAGAACTCAACAATGTCTCAGACTGTGCTCAGATTTCCCAAAGTATCAAAGAAACATCAGGGGTTTTAATATGCACTCAAATTTCTGAGCTGTACCATTCAAACTCACTGAATATTTTTTTAGGAAAAGCATCTGAGACAAAGTTGACAATTAAATTAAACATAAGTACAACTAAGAACTACATTATTTCTCATGCTATGAAAGAGAAACTCTTGAGTATTAAAATGTTCTATTGAGTATTATATTAGTATTGCTAAACTCAAAAGCAAAAATTACTGTATAAAATACTTGCTGAAGGTACTTGGGGTCTAATAAACTGGTGGGATGACAAAGCAGTTTGTTAGCTGGCAAGATTAATGTAATGCTTTGTTTATTTGGTACTGCAAAACTCATAATCAAAAGAAAGCCTTGTGAGATATTTTAGATTCGCTGGATTACTAAGAGAGAATCCAACCTCCAAACAACAGTCCCAGTCTTATCTCCAGCTAACAAAACAATCACAATCTAATCACTTCAGTTCACAAAAGCTACACGAATGAAGTTTTCTACAAGAAGAAAAGCCACACAGAAGTCAATTTAGGCACTAAAAAAAATTACTTTGAGATGAGGAAAAAAACCTGATATGCAGACAAAAGATGATTTTAAATAGACTCATCCACCTCCATAATGGATGACTGTGTGTGGTGCATTGCTCTAACTTCAGTTTCTAAAATTAATACGATTCTAAATCAAAGCTACACACCATTATCAATGACAAAATGTACATAAGTCCACAGATAGACGCTCTGAGGATTTTACAATCTGACAAAGCTCTTGAGGTTCAAAGCATTCATGGCAAAAATGACAAATGGCTTTCTTTGTGGCGTCACCCAGAGTCAAAATGTTTCCATGTCCCTGTCTTTCATCCTCATGAGAGAATGGATGAGAGAGAGACAGAATGAGATTGACTGCGGGTGGGTCCGCATCTCCACTTTCGGTTTATATAGAGATTCAATTGTTTATCCAAAACTTCATTATCTATCAAATCTCAAAGGCACTTTTTCTTCTCTTTCTAGTTTGAAAAAATGCTTTTATCATCTTTCGAGAGCTCAAGTACAGCTCATCATTTCATTCACTTGGCCTTTAATCTATATCCAACTTTTCACCGAACAGCGAGAGCAAGCGTCTTCAAGCCAGTGCTAAGCCTGGATAATTCATCCCTATCTTTTACAGTGATATCCGACAGTGACCTTTCTGGCCCTGAAAAGGCTTTGATAACTCAGTTACAACAAGCGGAATGCGATCAGAAAGGTGGGAGTGGATTCTCATTCATACATACTACCAATCTCAGGGATTTGGAAAAGCATTAGAGGATCTCTCACTTCCTGTCTGTCCTGTTCTGCTTGACTCACCACACAGGTCTAAGCAAATGTCTTAAGATATTTTGTACACTGTGACATTTCCCTTCGTCCTGACCTTTTCCTCCTAACATTCCCCCATTCTCCATTGTACAAAGGCCGCAAAAGCAAGAAAGACAAGGTTAAACGCGGTGCCCATCACTGTAGGGGCCAAATGGTGACACTTAAGATTGAGTTTGATACAGTCGCTGTGACAGTTGCCGTGAGAAAGTTGCCGAATGGCTGGGCATGCACTGTTTCTGACAAGTATGACATTATAAAACTGCCTACATAACCACTAGGGCCATTGTAACAGGTTGTGACATTGCTTGAGTAGATGATTACTGAGGAATCAATGGGAAATTACCACCTCTATGCAAGGTAAACAGCATTGTGGGTTTTCTCTTGTAAAAAAAAAAAAAAAATCATTAGCAATTGTTACCAAGTCAAGGAATGTTATTTGATTTTGGGGTGGGAGGATAATTACAACTTAATTGGTTCTTCATCAGTACTTTCTCACCAGATACCTCTGAGACTAGTAGAAAACAATCCTGTGGGGAAATAAATAAATTGGGGCTTGTGACTGAAGTCTGATGATAAACCAAGCTGTTTAACTGCTAGGCTTTCCCTTACTGAGAGAGATGGATGAGATGGTAAATTAAATATGACAATTCGTACAGATGAAAATGGCAGAAATCCTTGTTTCAATCTGACTGATTATGCATTATTATCAGAATTCAGCAGTGGAGGTGAAGTCAACTGACATGGTTGCACCTCACACAGTCATAGAATGAAGAAAGGAGAGAGAGGTGGAGAAAAGGAGCAGAAATAGTTAGAATCTGGAAGGAAGAAACAAAGCACAAGAATCAAAAGATGAAATGCAAAAAAAAAAAAGAAGAAAGAAAGAAGGATAGGAGATGAGAAATATTGAAAGAATAACAGATACCAGGGAAAAAGCAGAACAGGGACAATATACTCTTATGCTATAGGATACCTCAAATCTTGTTTCTTTATTGCTGTATGCTCTAAATATCTCACTGCAAGTCATTCTCAAGGCAACCTATAGATCTATGAATAAACAGTCCAAAAGAAGAAATAGTTGTGTCAACATGAAGAATTGCCGTAGTGTAGCAAAAGCTTGGGGGCAGACGGTGCAGTACGATTTATCACACAGTAGCTTTTTCTTTCTTTCTTTCTTTCTTTCTTTCTTTCTTTCTTTCTTTCTTTCTTTCTTTCTTTCTTTCTTTCTTTTCTGAATGGGTGTGAAGACCTAAGCTCTATATAACAAAGATAACTTTTATAGTGTATTATATTATATTACACTATGTCTCTATTCACAGCTTAGGTCAATCAAAATGTATGTCCAAGATTGTGAACCGTTCTGTAAATGTTACACTGTTCAGAGCTGAGATAAAAGTGTAAAACAAAATCTGTCACCGTAATCAATATGATTATAACATCTGCCTGGAGGAACATTATCTTAATCAGATCCAAAGTAAGATATATTACTTTTTTTTTTTTTTTTAAGCGCCCTGATATCATAAAACATTGTAGTACGTTGAGTTTCTATAGTTAAACCAATAAATCAATACAACATTGATGCACTGCATAGCCTTCTCATCAGTTCTATGTGCAGACCACCTGTTCCATTTGTCCCCTTAACTTCATTTGTTATCCAAGCAGTAAAAATCTATAAATATCTTTCTTGGAGGACATGAATCTCATTGCAGCTGTATTGAGTGTGCTTGGATTAAGATGCTTATCTTGGATCAAGTTTATCTGCTTTTGAGTGCCACATATGACAAACCTTACACCATAAGTAAACTGGAGAACACAGACAGAAACAATGTAAGACATAAACTATGCTGTTATTATTATGGGCACTATACAGTCAATGCCACAAGTTATGGAATTTGTTTGTTAATTTATGATACCTAAGCACTCTCCAATTAGATATTTAAATATACACACACACATTTGTTTATTGTCCAACACAGTGGGGACTTTCCATTGACTATTGTTTTTATACTAAATTCAAGATATTTCCGATCCCCTAACTCCTCCACTCAAACTGAACTCTTTTGCATTTATTTTTTATTTTATTTTAATTAAAACATTGTTTAGTATGTTTATCCAGCTGTTTTCCTTGTGGTGACCGTTGGCTGGTCCCCGCGATGTAGCCAAACTTGACCCACTCACTCTCACACACACTACACAGTCAAAACCGATGTTATGTGAAAATTGTGCACACAAGAAAGGAAACATGGGATGCGTTTTAAAACCTACTAAGTTGCTTACCTTACCTAGACAGTATTTTGCAGCATCACAGGTGCCTTCACAGAATTTTTGCAGAATTCTGGCACATGCAGCTTAAGTATGTAGGGAGCACTGTAGGATTTGAGATGCAGCCTTGATGTGGCCCTCTTATTTCTTTTACAGTGAATTTTGATATCTGAGTGTAGCTATGTTATTGCCTACCTTGTTCATCTTCCTTCAAAATGATATACTTTAATCACTTTATACTGGAAAGCAGAGTCCTCCTTAAGCCAATTAAATTATAATTACGAGATCAAAGTAAAGATTTAGGTGAGCCTAGGAGGTATTTAAGTATTATTACTATATACTATAAGACGAACCGACTGTGCGAAGAAAATTACAGGGAAAAAATCGACCCCTTGAAAGTCACACGTGGCTAAAAGGGTAATAGCAAACAAAATTTAATAATTATTCACCAATAATCACCAATCTATTAAAAGCAACGAAAAATGCATCAGTTGAGCTCATGGGTCAAAAACTTGAGATGATTTAAAACTATTTTTGAAATGAAAAGCACGTCAAAGATGCATCAACTGTTAACAGTGAAAGTGATCGGAGTTTGTTAGACATCGTGAAAACAGACCACTTTCAAGGTGTAGCCTATACAAGGTGAAGCACAATAACTCACCCGACACTCCGCACATCAAGATGCTGGCGATGTGAACTTGCATGGTAACGGCGACGGAAGATGTTGAAACCTCTGTGCGCGCTGTCTGTTTTTCCCTGGCTTGTCAAAAAGAAGACTTGTTTAGTTCCTTGTTGCCAGCCTCCTCTAACAAATTGAAAGAAAGTTGTGCGCTAATTAGGATTCGGACAGATCCGACTGATCTGCGGAGATGCTCAGTGCGCTCCTTTGCGCGCACGGACTGAGTATGGATCGCAGAGAGCGCACGCACATGCACAACGCATAGACACCTAGGGGAGGGACTTGCAATGAACTACATCGCTTTTCTTCAAATCGACGAACACGTGAGGTGAGGCTTACTAGAGCTGTGTTTAGTAACCAAAATGTTTTTTTTAAAGTAGACACAGTGGTATATAAAATTATGTGATACTTCATAAGTAGCCTATGATGACGACGCATCTTAGAGATTAGAGTACCACCCAAACTTCTTGTCAGCAGGCTTCTTTCATTTTATTGCCTACCCCTTTCTCAGTTGCTGTCAAAATGCTGTCTAGACGATATTTCAGCAGGACAAGCATGACTCACACTCTCTGCCCTGTGATTGCTACCCATTCACCGACATCTACATGACATTTCTCTCATGAATGGCAAAATGTCCTAAAACCCTGGCTGAAGGAACATTGTAGCAGCTTGTCCTTGTGCAACAGCCAGAACTTGACCTTCAGACAGTCAAGTCCAGTTTTGGGTCAGCTGCTCTTGGGGAAACTGTCCCATTATCATGCCAGACAGTGGTGATCAAAGAGGATTGTGTTAAAGCCACAGATGGAGGCACTGTCTGCAAGAGAGAGAGAGAGAGAGAGAGAGAGAGAGAGAGAATGAAGCAATTCAGCATTACATCACTTACTCACCAATAGATCCTCTGCAGTGAATGGGTGCCATCAAAATGAGAGTTCAAACACCTATTCACTGCAGGGGACCCACTGGTGTGCACATGATTTAATGCAGAATTTCTCCAAATCTGTTCCGATGACTTTGAGTAATTGACAAGAGAAACCCCTGAGTGGCACCTGAAAATCTAGAGTGGTCATTTTGGCAATCTGACACCATTTATTTTAATCTCTCAATTGTTTTTTGCCTGGTATATAATAAATGCTGAATTCAATCTCTCTGTCGGTTTGGCAGCAACCCTATTTAAACTCTAATAAATGCAAACCAGAGAGCTGATTTTCCAGAGCAGGTAATCTCAGGGAGGGATGCGTATTTCCACAGGAGCTTCACCACTGCTGTGGTTTCTGGGCATAATGAAGAAATTCATATATGTTCTAAGCAATTGCTTTTAGACACATCAATGAAAATTCAATTATGAGGAAGCAAATAATTGAAATAATCTTTCTCACACAAAATGTGCCAAAAACATCGGTTTCTATTCTATTAGCTATATGGTTGCTTAGAGATAGAGGAAGCTGTGACATATACACATCTTCCTTGTAGCAACAAGTTCCCGACATCTACACCAATAGATGACATTTCCCAGCATGCCTTGCACCTAACCATCTGCACTTTAACTCAGTTTTCCCTTCTCACTAGCATTCTGTCAGATCCATTAGTCTTTATTAGCACAAGAGGTGAATAAAAGATGCTCGTTAGAGAACTCCTGATTGTCTCTCCTTAGTGTAATTGAAATAGCTTGAATACATTATGTACCCCATCCAGAGCAGAACTGAACAATTTTGTTTAAATGAAAAATAGATTAAATTTGAACTTTTAAGCAAGCAAAATTAAAATGGAATGATATCTATATAATTCCTTTTGAATTTATGGACCATTGAGGAAAATCACTTGAACACAAAATGCTTTGATTTACTCAGTATATAATATATAATATCATCCATCCATATCAACATATTAAATAATCCATCAGTTTTTATGCCTTTTTTTTTTAAAGCTGAAAATGTGAAAAGTGAATTGCAAGATATAGGGCCCTATTTTAACAATCTAAGTGCATGGTCTAAAGCGCACGGCACAATTGCGCTTAGGGCATGTCCGAATATACTTTTGCTAGTTTAAGGACGAGAAAAAAGGTTGGTGCACCTGGCTCATGGTCTAAAAGGGTAGTCCCTATTCTCTTAATGAGTAATGGGTGTGTTTTGGGCGTAACGTGCTATGTGAGAGACCGTATTTGACTGTGTATACCTATGTCTGTTTTTAGTTTAACTGTAATCCTAAAATTGACATTTTATCCTTTTAATATAAGCAAGCCAATCTGTCCTACTTTTGGTATTCAAAACATTCTTAACTCAGAAGTACAACTGTTGAAACACTACTGTCCTGCAAGGAGTTACCGTCCTGTCTGTGTCACACTGTGAAAATGGCCTTTTGAGAAAGATGTATTATACAATCATCCCACTGCAGTGGAAGCTACAGGGACGTCGTCAATCAATATGAACTTTTTTTCCTTTGTTTTTAAATTAATAATAGCTCAGCAAGTCATGAAAACAAGTAGGAAAGAAAAAGAAAAAGAAAAAAAATCCTGAATAAGTACAATCGCATGAACAGTTCACCCAAAAGAAACCATTTTTGGACATATCAGCATGAATATGGTTGAGTGATTGTCAGTTTCATTCTTCTTGGATCAAACATCATGTGCCCATCAAAAGACTAGGATAGAAATTGATGTAATTTAAGCACTGACACACACACACACACACACACACACACACACAGGTGTTGAGGATTCTGCATGATTGATTCAGTGAGAAACCTCAACCATTATCCAGATAGACACAGCTCCGGGTTGTGCTTGTTAACACCTCTAGTTTGCATATGATGCACACACACACACACACACACACACACACACACACACACAGGTGTTGAGGATTCTGCATGATTGATTCAGTGAGAAACCTCAACCATTATCCAGATAGACACAGCTCCGGGTTGTACTTGTTAACACCTCTAGTTTGCATATGATGCAATTTCAAATTGTCCTTTCTCTTTGGAGTGTTACAAGCTGTTTGTGCATAGATAAGATCCCTAAAGTCGCAATGACTAAAATCTCAAACCCAAAGAGATATTCTTTATAAAAGTTAAGACTTGTCCACGCCCTCCTAAAACGGTTCCGCCCAAATGTTTCACACAAAGAAAGAAGGCGTAACTTTTATTCTCGCTGTAGTATTGTTGTGAAAGTGAAACTACTTTGTTTGGCCTTCCAAAAGAGGATGATATATCA